>NW_017305811.1:140420-181380 GCF_001594115.1 Trachymyrmex septentrionalis | reverse complement strand
CTTTCTCCCTAGGGAGGAAACATAAACAGTAAAAATTTTTTGTATATTATGTATCTATATTATACACACACAGACAAACATACACACACACACAAACACGCGCGCGCGCGCGCACGCACATATATATATATATATATATATTACATAAAAATTTTCACTTTTTGTTTGCGCTTCAGGAACAAGTTACAAGATCGATATTCCGAAGAATATAGTGATATATAAAAAATTTTTCAGGAAAAAAATTCGCAAATCATTTAAGATTCATATATCTTCTCCATTTCCATTTCTTGCATATTCTCTCAAGGTCAATCGCCCTTCATTTCCTAATTAAGTTCAAAGTTGGACTTGCACTTAACTCCTAGTGAAAATAAAACGTAAAGCAGTCAATAAAATGTTGATTAATAAGAGAAGTATAAGGAAAGAGTAACAGATACGTCAACGAAATTTATAAGAGACGTAAATTGGAACACGGAACATAAAGGAAGCATCAACTAACGTTAAAGAAATATAAATAGACACGAGTTCTTCGATAAGCACGAGCAGAAAATTTGTCGAACGTAAACGGAGTGTATCTAAGCTGTACAGCAGACTTTAAACGGAACGTTGTTGATTGTCGATGTTAGACGAACAGGAATGGAATGTTATCGACTTCCGCGGGAAACGTATGATAATATTTTAAAATGTTTTTTATTATTTCATTTATTTGATAAATATCATATGGAATTATGACGAATTTTTTCAAAATATTTATGTCAATATTAAGGTATTTCAAGATATTTATGTTGTAAAAACTCGAAAAGTTTGTTCGCGTTACATGTTCCAATATGTTTTCAATATCATAGTTACTACTCACTCCAACGCGCACGTCAGAGGCATTCGCAAGGCAATGCACGACTTTGCCTAATAATAAAACAACAATCACCGTATGGCATCGTTTTGCGAATAAGGCAAATATTAGAGGAAAAAAGAGAACGAATTTTAAGAAGGTACGTGTATTTTATTATATTATAAAATTATTATATATTTTTATAACAGTGATTAACAATAATTAACAGTAAGTAAAAAAATGTATAGAATAGAGGCGGCACGTTTAGATTAATTCTTTTGGATTAACTTTGTTGTGTCTGTACGTGCCCCCTAACATATATATATATATATATACATTTTTTTACCTACTGTTAATTATCGTTAAGCTGATTCTACAATGAGTCAGAAATCGTAAGTCTTAACTAGTTTTAATTTAAATAGATGACTATGATTTTTCGCATCTACAAATTGTTAATTGTACAAGTCGTTTAACTCGATTAATGGGAAGGAATAAAATTGAATTTGAGAAATCTTAAGAAAATTGGTAGTGTTATGTCCGTGTCACACTACGCATGGGAGATTGAAGATTGCAAATTAAGGATTAGAATTCGATCAATCAGGTAGTTTTAATTTCAATCCGTTTCGTTTTAATTGCTGAATTCTAATCTTCAATTCACAATCCTCAGCCTCCAATGCGTAGTGTGACACGGGCATTAGTCGTACAAGTTGGCTGTTAGCCAACTTCACTGATAAGACTCAGGACTAATTCCACTATCACTGTAGAATTAGCATAAGTCACTGTTATAAAAATATGTAATATAATGAAACACATATATTCTTAAAATGAAAATTTCGTAACACGAGTGTTAACACTGTTTCTTCTTCCTTTAATATCTGTTTTATTTTATACAAATTGCAAATCTGTGAATAATTATGAGCTTCTTGATATCTACTATCGCTCTCTATCTACAAAGGTGAATCACTTCACTCTTTAATGTTTTACTTTCTTCTATAATAATCAATCTTCTTGTATCGTCAGAATTTATAACGCTTTATTTCTGGCAATTTGTGAGTGATGTATAGTTTTTTTTTGGATATGTGAGCATTTATATATCTATGTATTACTGAAAAGGATTCCAAAATGAGTTAAAACTTTCAAAATAAAGAAGACATCATTTATCGACTAATATTCATAAATTTCTTTATTTTAAGATCTTGCGTCTGATTATCTCATTAGCCTTGATTTATGTTAATTATGTTTATATCTGTCATGTTCTAAAAAATATATATATATATATTTGGGTCTATTGCAATTTTTCACACACAGCAAAAGTGTTGTTACAATATAAGTATTCTAATATTGTATTATATCAAACATTTTGTTTATGATTTTACGAATTTGTTAGGATAAAAACTTCCGACATTTTTATTGTGATTTCATAACAGAAATGTTTAAAAGTGTACACCTTTTCTTCTTCGGTTTTTAATTTTAAAATGCTGTGAACTTATTTTATGTATTATGTTTGATTGTTATGTAATTGAGATGTTTGTCTATTGGAAAAAAATAATTTTGGTTCATATTTTTACAAAAATAATTATTTGTAAACAGGAATTAAAAGTTCATAATAGTCGAAGTTGGATCTTTGATGCTTCAATAATTTAATGTGAATTATATATATATATACACACTATATCTATATAATTGTGTGTGTGTGTGTGAGTGTGTGTGTACATACACTATATTTTTAGTCATTTTGAACTGCGCGCCGAAAATTTTATCGGACTAGAAGATAAAATGCAATATTGTGATAAAAATACGTGAAAATATCAAATGCATGTTCTTATTTTCTTTGCATTCAGGATTAGGACCGGTTGTTCCAGCTTCAGATAAATTATGTAATAATTTATCTATTAGATAAACAAAGGAGTAAAAAGAGTAAGAGAATAAGACAATGAGCTGAAGTTTACCGAAAGTTAGAACAACTTAGCCTTAATTGTGTATTTATTTTCTTAATGATAAAATATAATCGATAAGAAACAATTATCGATAGAAAATCTAAGATTTGTTACGAAACCTCTAGGCTTGTATGTTAAATAAATATTACGCTCTTTATTGATTTTCCGTGTCGGCATTTGGGAGAAAAGGTCATTGCTGATATATATGACTGGGAATGAACTGGGAGGTTGCAATTCAAGTTCAAGGTCGGTTGAAGCAGGAAGCGAAAAATAAATGTCGAATGAAGAAATGAGAAGATGCTGATAATCAATGATAAAAACGCTTGTTCTCATTTGTCTCTAATATCTTTCAGCCGGAAAATATGGATGGTGGTAATACTGATACTCTGATGAAATATTGAATGAAATATTGATTCCGCAAAAGTCATTTCAATGATCAGTGGTTATTAGTCATCAATATTGATAATTGATTTTCTTTTTTCTTTTAAAATCTATCTGATAGGAAAATTTTTATCACCTATTATTCAACTGCGTTTTCCTACATGCAGAAATCCGTTTTCTCAACCCGAATTTTTTTTCTTTTTTTTGCTTTGATCTACTCAAGCCCTTGTGTGTTCTACATTTCACGACTGATTGACACTTGTTGCGCCTGCTAACCTTTGTCAATCATCTGCGTGGTCTTTTTGTAGCACATTTAATTCAAGATGCACTGAGAGATGGATAGGTATAATGACTTTCTTCTTTAAGGAAGATCAAATGAAAAATAGAGAGCTTTTTGATGTACCATTGCAGAACGTGTCAGACGGGGTATTAACTTGTTAGCTGCAATTCTCTAGTCAATTCTTCTACTATCAATTAAATTATGAACTGTAGAAATTAATATCGTTATTACAAAGTATTGGGGAAGTTGTAAAATCGATGGTAATTTTTTTATACATCCAAGATTTAATTTAAAAAATCATCATAAACGGTATGCTTAAGTATACGACCGTTAATTAGATTACGCGAAGGGAAATGGAAAATATATCTTGAATTAAAAATTCTGATAAATCGAATAAATGGAGAAGGAATAGAGGAGAGAGGGAGAAAAAAGAAGAACGGAGGAATTACTCCTCGATTGAGCATATGGGGATGATATTGATCCATCCCTTCCATGAACTGTCGTACATTCCCCACCAGCTTTCTCCTCTTTCTCTCTTCACGGTCCTGCAGAGACCACCCTCCATTCTCAGTTCGGATTCCTCCAGCTCTCAACGCCGATCGGCCGGGTTGTCACTCGGCCCGAGATGCCATGCCCGAGGCCACCGCCGGTTCCTCCGGGAAGTCGTTCCTGCAGCGAGCGCGAGTCAAAGTTCTTCGCTGGTTACGACGCTCTCTGCGAACGACGCACCAGGTGAACGCACTATTTCATCCCTCGAAAGGCTGGTCACCTCAATTTTCTTTGCTCTCACGATTTGTACAACTAAATCAACTTTTCCAAGAAGACGAAATCTCCGTATTCTTCTTGCTGTTCTTCTCCAGCTGTTCTCGAAATATCCCTTTGCGCTTTTTGTAAACGTTGTGTCAGTAGTAGTATAATGTAAAAAAGTTTGAAATTTCTGCGATGCTATTTGTGTAGGCTCCGAAAGGTTAACGAAGGCAGCAATCCATAGATTTCGTAGTTTTATAAATTTATGAGATTCAAATTTTCCTTGTTGAAAACTGAAAGCTTTAAAACTCACAATTGATGAATTTTAAATAAATTTAATGGAGTTCGCTAAAATCGGAGATTCCAAGATGCTTTTCAAATATTTTTTGAAAGAAAAAGAAATATTAAAATTTCTCTCAATATAAAATATTTTTGTAGCGTTTTGTGTATGTGTTATGAACAAAATACAAAAAACTATATATCTTTATTTAAAATATATATCTTTATTTAGTATCTTATTTAAATGTTATTTATTTATTTAAAAAAGATGAAATATCCATAATTCACAAAAACTATAAGTCTCTAACATTATTTTATTTTTTCATTTTTACTTGCACTAATTATTATTATCAAAATTGCAAGTCATGAATTAAGCAGCTTAACTAGCAACATAATTCTACTTAACTAGCAAGATATTAAGTACTTAATATGAAACTCAATGGAAATGAGTTTCAAGGCGAATTTCCAGTTTTATATAAAATTGACAATTTATAATAAAATTATGCTGATATATAGTAATTAATTAAATACGATGTAATCTTTTTCTTAAAAGTAGAAAAAATATTGTAATACACGACTTTTGCAAAAAAAAAAGATAGACACATTCAAAAATTATTATAATCTTTTTTTCTTTCTCTTAATTAGTCATAAATTTTGATAGTTACAGCATTACTATTGTTCAATTTTATCCATTACAAAGTGAAATTGACTCCGAAAATCAATTGTCAGTTTCGAAAATATCAATTATCAGCTTCGAAAATATAATTTTTCTCATTATAGATATTAATATTGCTTTAACTTTATATCATAATATATAATTACTTCCAAATATTTTCAATATGCTACCATAACGTATCATAAAAATGTATAAAATCTATTATGCTGTTGAACAATGTGGGCAAGTTATGTGAACAAGTCAATAGGTTTTTTGCTCGCTATTGTATGCACAAAAGCATAAAGGGTGAATCAGTATATACTGCATAATAATTTAAACGTTATTCTGTCAGCAGTTGTAAATAGCATAATCTTAGTCTTCTAAAACAGCTCGATAATATATATTTCCTTCTCAGAATAACTCTAATAAAGTAGTTAGCTTATGAAGGTGGGCTGCTTTCTGTGAAAAATCAATGTCTGTATCGATTCTTCCTGAATTGCATGGATAGAGTAGCCTAGAGTGATTAATGTACTTATCTAGCTTTTGCGTATCTAGAATGTCCTAAAAAGAATCTTTTACAATTCTCTCGGAGACTTTATAACGGAAATCTCACGAAGAAAATTGAAGCGATTTCCATAAATATAAATTTCTTCTTGTCAATATTCTATTAGTTATTTTTGTAATATAATTGAATTGATTTATAGCGATTAAGAGACTACAAGAGATTTATTTGATTAAATTGAAGTCAGTAAAGGATATTACACGAAGTCTGGAATACTCTGTATATCTGTAAAATCTATCTGTGCTGCTTTTTATTTTACTTTTACTATTTACTTTTTTGTATTGTCAAGGAATAGTAAATAGAAAATAGAAAATGGAAGTATTTTGTTCAACCACACATGAAGTATCGAAATGTCAAATAAGTAGAATCTTATTTCAAATAAATGTTAATGTAAATAGTAAATACTATTTGCCTTTTTTTAATATTTACTACACAAATACTTAAATAAAAAGTTCAAATGGACGATTAGGAATCGGCGCGTGTTGCACTTAAATAATTAACAGACCTTACATGTCTAACAATTACATTTTAAATGTCACGATCCATATATTAGTATACTTTTCTAATTTTTTAATGTTTAGCCATCTTTAGCGTGGAATACACATAAATTATATTTTATCGCATATTACGCTACGTAGATTTCAGTGGTGAATCTCCAACAATTCCATAACTGGTTGATACGTTGGATGATCTCATGGAATTAAGATCTTAAATATAATCAAATTAATTACAAAGAATTTTTTTAAACTTACAGGAAAATTAATATAGTAAATATTCAAATGGTGAGAGCTAGCGCCGATGACCTTAATCTTATCAAGATTATGACTCTAAGTAATCTCCAACAGGCTTTAGCTGTCGCTCATTGTTGGTTAAAAAGTTATTAATAAAAAAATTTAAGAAATATTGTCTTATTTCTAGTATTAAATACAGTATTAAATATTATCTTACACCCTTTAATTGTGACCCATAATAACTTTCTAGACAAAGCAAATTCCACCTCCCTCCTGCCGAGAGATGCGCGACTTTCCACGCGAAACCAAGTTCACCTTATCTCGTCCCTGCCCAGAAGGCAGGGCCCTAAAGCAATGCATTTTATTATTGCTATTGTGTTAAAAAGCTTATAATTTAGTAGGAAAATGTTATAACATTACAGACAACATAATACATAATATTACAGATAACATGTAACACAAAGGTGTCAAAAACCATCGTGTTTTTTAAGGGCTAGTATGTTGTTCTAGGATTAAAATTTTTTAATAATTCGCAAAATATTTCCGCAATACAAATGAGAATTAGTTGAAAATAAAGAAAAGTATAAAAATTTTTTAGTTTAGTTACAAAAAATGTAACTAAACATACGATGGACGATTTGTAATCTTAATAATCTTTAATGGAAAACTACGTTTACATATTTATCTTTTCCCTAAAACAAATTTGCAAATTTCTTCCTTGACAAATTAATTTACAACTTTATTTGCCACATTAGATTGACGGGCATGCTGCGGAAACAGGACCGGAACTCGACGAGGAGATGGAGAAGGTCTTTGCGATGGACGCCGGGGAAAAGTTCGACGTAGCCCGTCTTGGATCACCTTCGGAATCGACTGGATCTGATCGAGATCGCGATCGTGGACCATCTCTACGATATGGTGGCGATCGCGATTTCAATCGTAAGTCGCTCGTACTATCGCTCTTCAATATTTTTTAATTTAGTTTTTGACATCGTTTTTTGATAAATTAGAAATATATAAAAATGACATTTTTTAGAATATCGTAAAAAAAGCTATCCGCATCCGCATACGCCCTTGAAGAGTCTGCATTCCAGATCTATGCGACGACACCTTTCTTCGTAAGTTCTCGAAAAGTAGACATTTGGCAAAATCTGTCTTCAACAAAAGCTTTTTTTGTCTTGTCGATTTGAAATGTTATAAGAATAATATCAATCAAACTAGGGTAAAAATAGGGAATGTGGAATAGCGTTTTTTAAATTAACATTGCTTCAATATAATAAGAAGACTTTAAATTTACACAGAACTCTTGAAGAACATGTTAGTTACAACATCGAATAAATGAAAGTCGCCAAAATTTAAGTCCAACGTCACTATTAATAAAAAAGTAAAAAATGTGAAAATAGGAGATGTAAAAAACGGGATGCAATATGAAATAGCGATGAAATTTAGGTAACAGTAATAAATAATACAATAAATGAAATCCAAATTTGTTTATTTATGTAAACCGATCAAGAAAAATTAACTTAATCAACTTAAAAATAGTTCACATTTTTATTGTACAATAACATAAAATAGCATCATTGGACATAAACTGGCAAATAAGTTGGTAATATGATAATAACCTATAATCACAAATAAACTGGTAATGTGTGGAATACATTCTATAACGTAATTATCTAATCACGAATAAGTTGCTGATATGGAATCTATTTCACATTCTCAACCCTTTATGTATTCCATATTACCTGCATATTATCATATGACAAATTACTTTCCGTAGCAATAAACAAGTTAGAAATTGCAATTTATCTGCATAACATTGTTCGTACAATATTATTAAAGGTATATACGTAATGTAAGCATTAACAAACTTACCTTCAGTTTGTGAGAACACTTTTTAGAAAAGCCGAATCTCCTGACGTAACAAAAATAAATAAAATAAATAACAATAAATGAAGGGCGAAGTAAGAGTTCAGCGCATTTCTTAAAAAAAAAACATATAATTAAAGGCATAAATTAAAAATACAGAAAAGATAAAAAAAGGAAGAAAAGATGTATACTAAAAATAATAATGGTGAAAAATAAACATATAACATTACAAGTTTCGGCTACTGGATTGAGCCCTCTTCAGATGTTAAAACATAATGGAAACAGGATTAAAAAATAATTATCGCAAAAGTTCACAGATTAAGAATACACGCAGTTCGGTTGAGTCTCGATGTAGAACTCGACATTATTCGTACGAACAGTCAAAAATGTGTCATATCTCATAGCAAAGTTCAACAAACATATGTAAAAGATCAAAACTAATGTATCCATATAAGTATAACAAATAGCAATAAAAAAACATAAAGAAGAGTGGAATGCAGGTGTGAAAAAACGGACATTGTGTATCGACTAATGTGAACGCTCGCTGAAACGAATCACCACGCACTGGAAAAATAAATAAATGTTTATCGTGATGAAACATTTTGTCAGATTGAGCCCATGCTTGTTATACTATGTTTGATAGCAATTGCAACAACTTTTAGCGATTACAACGCTGGATTGCAACGCTTTGTTCAGAAAATAAGCCACTATTCCATATTAGCAGTCTATTCCACATTCTCTGCTTTTACTTCTATATAATCAAATACAAACAAACGATTTCATATACATCAATAAGAAGCATAATTAAGTTAATATTGACAAATTCTTTGAAACTAATAAAAATTTAGCTTCTTATAACTCTATAACTTTCAAACGAATGAAATTTAATTCTATGCACGTAAGAACGTTTTTACTGAAAAAATAGACTTTGCGTTTCTTCGATTATTCTTAGTGAAGGGTCAACAGCGGAAATGTCTATCGAAGAGGACCATGGCAATATCCAAGCGGAGAACGAGAAAGTCGACGAGATGAATCGTGAATTTCGATCGATCATCACAGCAGAAACCGAAACCGAAGTTGATGAAGAAACAGCCAAAAATGTAAGCAATAACGAAAACGAGGCGCCGATTTCAGAGAGGGCGGCTTCCAGTTTCAGTCCAATCATCGGCAGTCCGCCGAGAGTACAATTTGAAAAGATTAAGGAAGAAGATGCATCGAATACGCAAACACTGGAAGTGCCAACAGATACCATTCTGAGTGGCCACGAGGAAGACCGGAATCGCCGACGGCATCAGAAGCACGAACATAAGTAAGTTGATTTTTGACATGATGGCTTGTAAAGAGTTCAGGAAATGAAGGTAAGAGAAGAAAAAAAATCACATAATTTAATTAACACATTTAGTGTTAAACAAGAATGTACCTTTTTCTGATTAGTAAAACAATATTTTGATGAGAATACAGATCAAAATAACTGTAATTTAAATATCGTGTCTGCATATTATATCGTGTCTGTATATTATGTGCACAGATCTGAATCATCCTCAATATATTTTAAGGGGAAAGTTTAAATCTGGTGGTCGCATTTCGTGTTACAATTTCTGTGGACTCATATTTACGCTATGAACCGCGCAATTATGAGCACGAAACGATCGACCTTTATTTCGTACCATCCTAAGCGATGAGCTAGATTTGCAGCGTGACAATTCCAGTACAGAGCGGTACCAAGTCAGATAGTTAATTCAAGATTTATGGGGCGGGTATGAAAAATATATATATGTATATTATAGCGATTTAATTAAGTTTTGGATTAAACTTTATTTAGATTAGATTTCTTCATTGTTCTTACATTTCCCAAATAAAAATCTTAATATATCTTTAAGTATAACACAAGATTGAAATAGTTATTATTGTACAATAATAAAATTAAGGTCAATCAGAGTCTGAAGTAAATGTGTACGTTTAATGTTAACACAATAATAGATACGTTTAATGATTGTCTCTACAAGATGGACAAATTTCGACTTACATTTACGTTCGTTAGCATCTCTAATAAGCCAGCGGCACCAAATGAGTAGAATAAAACTTATTTAATTTTTTACTCATTTTGTACTCATTTTGAAAAAAAAAACGTAGCGCTGATAATTTGATATTAAGCTAGCAGAACTACAAAAAAAAATAAAATAAAGATACAGATAAATAGAATTTAATCTAATTAAATGAGAGAAATCCTATATTCAGTCTTAAGCGGATCTTAAATAATACTTGAATACATATTGTGTGAATTTATACACAGGGTGAGGCATATAATTTGTTGCACATCTCGAAAAACTTGGTAAATTCTAAGTTGATAAACTCTAAATAAAAAACTGTTATATACAAAAGCATGATTTTAAGGGAGCCATTATATAGCATAAATTTTTGTTATAAGTGTTGGCGGCAAAAAAATTTCAAGATTAGTTTTTTAAATGGAATTATATGATTTTTTTACATAATATGATTCCTCTAACTATTCTGTATATAAAAGTATTAATAATAATGATATCGAAAAATCAATAGTTTACGAGATATATTTTATATTATACTTTATTTCGGCACATACATTGACATAAAATATTAAATATCTCGTAAAGTATTTTTTGATAATCGTACCTTAATACTTTTATGAATAGAATAATAAGATAAATCAATTAATGTAAAGAAAACATATAATTGCTTATTTAAAAAATTATCCACTTTACTCACATATTTTATTTTAGAGAAATAATTTACACGCTATCACTTGGTGTTGGAGCGTATTTGCATTTTTCCTCCATTTTTATTGCGTTAGATTTATTCATCAGAGCCTATAATGTTACTTACTTATTATTCTGATTCTCTTCTTATGAATGAAATCTTATAAAAGACTTAACTAATCACTCTATTATTGACTACTCTTCCAGACGTCACCATCACAAATCTCGCAAATACTCTCTACAGGAAGATCCGCAATGGCGAAAACGATCGGGAGCCGGTCTTCCAGATAGTTCGAACTTGCTGGCTCGACGTGTCAGCGTCCAGCCAGAAGAAGCAAGCACTTTGCAAGAACTCGACATCGATGATTTGGAATCGCATCGTAGTGATGATCCACGTGGCATGCGTCGGCACAAAGCCGCTTACTCGACTGTGCAGATCGGCCGACGAAAGGAGGGCGGCATTTTCCATGACACCTTCAAGAAAATGTATGATCATTCGCCGCACGAAGTATTTGTCCAACTGGACGAGCTACATGGTTTGGGCGAAGAGCGTGAATGGCGAGAGACCGCCAGATGGATTAAATATGAGGAAGACGTTGAGGAGGGTGCTGACAGATGGGGCAGACCTCACGTGGCTTCTCTTAGTTTTCATTCACTACTGAATCTTCGCCGATGTCTAGAAACTGGTGTGATTCTTCTTGATCTGGAGGAAAAGGATCTGCCTGGGGTGGCTTATAGAATAGTCGAGCAAATGGTCATCGAAGAGCTTATCCTAGCCCAAGATAGACCGGTCGTGATGAGAGCACTCCTTCTCAGACACAGGCATGTGCACGAACATGAACGTGGTTTCCGTTTCGGTGGCAAGAGGAGCTATTCTAGTTACACCAGCCTTCAGGTAATTCATCCATAACAATGATATTTTTTACGTAACATGCATCATGCACACAAAAACGGCCGACTTTTGATTAAAATTCGCGAAATTCGCTTCGAGTCCGAAAATTGTGTTGAAAAGTAAATAAACACTGATGAAAGGTAAAGAATCATGATAATCAATTGCTCAACAGGTAACAACCGTATTTATAGGTTTCAAGATTTTGCTATATAAATTAGATTTGACAAATTCCATCTCACTTTTAGTTCCACAAACTGATGCAATCCTGGGTTTGCAACGCAGCTTGCACGTTTGGAATCATGTGACCGAAACGGAAAGTAATCGTGACGACTGTAATGAATGCTGATATATTTTACCGTGTTCGCGCATTGAGACTTAAAAATAAATCAATTTTATATGAATGCTGCAGTTTATGGAAATGTCGAAGATTACCTGCAAGGGCAGATGTATCGAACGCGATCAGTAGTGAGTAGTCGTAACGAGTATGGTAGCAGGGAATAGATTTAACAGTACTAATATTATTTCCACAGTCCATCTGGCTGGAGGAAGAAGATGCTGCGCGGGAACCTGCTGAGAACCATGTAACACAACATGTAAATCTCTCGTTTCCCGAATCAAACGCAGTTTTTTTTATTTCTGTTACTCTAGTCCTTCATTCTATTCGCTCGCACTTCTTATTTGAATTGTTATGTATTTTTTAAAGTCCGAATTTACAGCACAATGGGTATATTTGGCGATTTTGCAAAATTCCTCTCTTAAGGGTTAATTGTATGTATGTCGGTTTTAAAACGTAAACAATTTATATTAACACTAAGAATATTTTTCTGATATTGTGTTTTATATGCCTAATATCGACAACAAAGTTAACATTTATTATTATGTTATCGTTAGTTCCAATAGACGCGCGCGCGGATAAATATATAATAGTACACAGAACATTGATTAGACCCGGTAAAAAAATTTATATATACAGGATGTTCCGAATTTAAATAGACAAACTTCGAGAGTGTGTAAGAGATCGATAAATTAAGAAAAAAGTCCTTTAGAGGTATACTCATTTTTGCTTCATTTTGGAGAAAATCACAAAAAAAGACAAAACGTAGTTTTTATTTTTGTACTTATTTATTACTTATTCATTCACGTTTATTTATTCACATTGTCACTTGCTTAATACAGATTATTGTTTAAAATATTGGCCTCTTACAGCATTGCATCTTGTACAATCAGCTCGTTGCAACCAAACACTGATCTGGTACACGTAATGACTCGCCGATCTGGCTGGCACCCTTCTGCTTGAAAATCTCGCACTGTCTCTGAAGCATAATCGCTAAAGTTTTAAGGGCTGCGCATAATCAAGGAATAAGAACAAGAATAGAGAATAAAAATTTCAACCTTTTAGAAACTGTATTCCACAGTGCATAATTTCTAATTGGTTGAAATTTTTGTTCTCTGTTCCCTGTTCCTTTAAGTACGGAACTCTTTACACGAAAACAAAAATTACACAAAAATAATATTTCATTTTAAAGATAATAATATTCCGAAAATTACATTTTGTTTTTTTTTACTATTTTCTTTAAAACGAAGTAAAAATGAGCATATCTCTAAAAAACTTTTTTTCTTAGTTTATCGATTGCCTACATGCTCCCGAAGTTTGGCCATTATTTGGAATTACATACATATATACATATATACAGAAGAGTATTCTATATTATTATTGTGTATATATACACAAGAGGTTTTAGCCGTCAATCGGACACTGCGTAATACCAGCGGGGTTAACCTTCAAGCCTTATAACTCGAAAAGTATTTAACGAAAAATAACTTTATTATAGTATTTTGAAAAGTTCTTAACACCAGTTATTAGATTCTGGCAAAAAATAGGGAGTCCTATTTAAAAAAAATCGATTTGATCTTGATCTGGCGACGCCATCCAAGGTCGAACTGATAAGACCTGTAAATAGATTTTTTGATACTTTACAACTTTTGTCTGAACATTTCTTTCAAAAATATCATCTTCCCGACTGATCTTCATCTGATTTCCATCTGACTTCCATCTGATCTCCTTTTATTAACCCTCAATTATATGAGTGAGTCATTTGGACCCGGGTGAAAATTTTAGTCTGCCACTATTTTTGTACAATTAATATTGCAAAGTTGGAGTGAGGAAATAAAAAAATTTGGAATCTTTCTCTGTCGATCGCCGTGATACAATTGTTTCGTCATTGTCTTGATGCTAATTGTGATGCAATAAAAGTTTGGCTTGGGTGACTTAAATCCGTCAAATATAAATTCGAGATTTTTGCTGAAAGTGAAAATTTGTTTTTAATAAGTGCCTCTTTATTAGTGCTGCATTCAAGTATATATTATGTTATCTTCTTATAATTAAAATATATATTTATTATCGAGAAAAGCATTTTAGCGAGAGAGGCGTCTTGATGAAACGATGCTCTATTTTCTTAGAGTTATAAAATAAATAATGTTAATATGTCGAAATCATTATATATTTAATATAAAATATGTTTATTACATTTAAAAAAAAAAAATATTCGACATATCTCCGATATCATTTTTCCGAGCATGTATAAAATTGCCCCCACTTCAGTTATGCAAATAATTATACTTTTTGGAATGAATCAATGACTATGTTTATACTGTGCATTTAGGCTGCGGCCTATACAACAGGTGTCCTTGTTTATCTTGTAAGTTAAATAACAACACCTATCGTATAGATCGCGGAAGTGTATAGTGTAAACATAGCCAATATAACGTTTTTTTTTCTTAAAGTTTACGTTTTTTTCTTTTCAAATAAAAAATAAAAATACTACTTATTTTTATCTGTATCTTAAAAAAAATTTTGTTTTCATTGAAGTTTGTGATAATTACAGAGCCAGTCATAAACGCCGTGGATGACTTGGACCTAGACGTGTAAATTAAGACTAAACGAGACATGTAGTTGAGGGTTAAATATTAAGTTATAAACAAATAAAGATCGAGATCGAATAAATCGCTTTGTCATTATCATATTCTGCTATAGTTAACAAATATAGTGTATAATTTCGTTTTCGATCTCTTTTTTTTACGTATTAATTTATAAACAAATAGAGATCGATGACGAATAAATCACTTTTCATTATCATTTCCTAACTTCGTTAACAGACACCAGCATGTAATTTCCATCCAATCTCCTTTTATTAAATATTAAATTATATAAACAAATGAAGATCGATCACGAATACATCGCTTTTC
This sequence comes from Trachymyrmex septentrionalis, assembly GCF_001594115.1. Taxonomy (NCBI): domain Eukaryota; kingdom Metazoa; phylum Arthropoda; class Insecta; order Hymenoptera; family Formicidae; genus Trachymyrmex; species Trachymyrmex septentrionalis. Next base: position 166,243 of record NW_017305811.1, on the reverse strand, counting down.
ATTATCATTTCCTAACTGCGTTATTAACAAATACCGGCGTATAATTTCATTTATCATGTACCGCTGGCGCTTCTTGCATCAATACGTAAATGCCAAAAAATGTCCAACAGTACATCTGGCTGATCAAGAAACATAATGAACATAATCATAATAACGACAACGTATTTAAAAAATTTTATATTGGGACTTTGCGTCGCAATATCTCCGCTCCGTAGGGCATGTAGAAAAAAATTAAAGCACTTTTATTATACAATTCGAGTGGAAGCTATCAATTGAGCATATGTAGAACTTGATCGATTCAGTCGTTATTAAGATCCGATAATCTCGATTCTTCGCAACTTGTTATCTCGCGTAAAGAAACACGATAGTGCGCTTGTCTAAAGCCTATTCTACAATGTGCTTTTTGTTTCCTATTTCTTGCTTTTTACTGTTTTTTACATCTTATCTTTTTGCTTTTTATTCGGTTTTTTGTTTTATGTCGCTCGAGAGAAAAGTTCATGAATTTCAGAAGAAACAAGAAACACGTAGCAAGAAATACAATTGTCGATAAAACGATTGCAAAGGGGAAAAAAGCAAGAGGTAAAAAACAAGAAACAGGAAACAAAGAACACATTATAGAATAGGCTTTAGCGCCGCCGAAACATCATCGTGATTTTCTTGATTTTAGACAAAACTTTTATGATTTTTTAATATACTTTATAACTGTGTATTTAGATTCTTCAAAAATCTAATATTTTGAATCCCTCCCATTAATTTTGGGAGGTTGTTTCACACCTTAAATTTGAGATTGAGTTGATATGAAAAGATAATATCTTTTAGATTTTTGTATTTAACACAACATATTTCAAAAAGAATCGAATCGGTTCTGGATAGTTGTGGTAGACACCTTGTGAATGGAAAAAAAAGATAATTCCAACACATACACGCATGGATGCACAACAAAACAAACAAACAACAACCTTGCGCATTTCCCAAATCGCCCAACGTGCATAAACTATTTCATATACTGGGTGTTCTTCAAGTACAAGCCATACTCAAAGAAGTAATTCTTCAATTTATTTTAAGTAAAAAAGTTTATATAAACATGTGTTCCTAAATGATTTAGTTTGCGAAATGCAGGGTGTTTGAAAAAAAATTTTTTTAACGTTTAGCTTCTAATTCTGATGTTCTAACTGTCACAGGTCTTTCAAGAGCAACAGTATCCTTTACGAAAGAATATCCTTTACGACTTTTCTCGAAGATAGCGGTAAATGTTCACAAATGTTTAACGACATGGTAAATTGCGTTGAAAATATCTATCTGCATAAATATGCCTTGCTTCACGTAAGTTACTATTTGCACAACCATAAAGCACATACCTACTACTTCCAAACTTGTAAATTTAGGCATGATGAAATCGAGTTTAATGGATTGAAACAATTCGGCCCGAAAACGTATATAAGCTAACTAATCCGCAGCATCAGAACTGAAGTCTTTTTGTTCTTGTGACATTGTCACTTTGTCTACGGTCGTGCGAATGGTAATTCACATGAAGCAATTAGGCAAAATATATTTATGCAAAAAGAAATCTTTAACAATTTATCATGTCGTCAAACATTTGCGAACATTCACTTGTATTTTGAAAACTAGGCCGAATAGGACACATTTATATGAACTTTTTTACATGAAATAAAGCAAAGAATTGCGCCCTTGAATATGGAAATGTACTTAAGGCAGGTCCTCTGTATAAACCACAATAGATCATAAACATATATAAAAATGTATATGATTATATGTATTTATACTATAAATACATTTAAAAATATATAATTATATATGAGATAGATTTATATATAATTATGTATAATTTTTTTATGTATAATTACATAAAAAATTATACATAATTATATATATTTTTATACAATTTTATATAGTTGTATAATATATGTATATGAAAAATTTTTTACCGGGGAATAGTGTGAGTTAACAATGCTCAGCTTAAGATACATATTAATTATTTAATTTTAATTGTAAACTTTAGCCTTTATATATTTTTTTAGTCTTAACATTAAACCTAGTAAAAGGCTTATTTAAGTGGAATAAATTTTTGCTTCGTGTTCTTCAGTTACTTCCATAATAAATAAATTTTTACTTCGTAATATAAATAGAACAATCGCAGCGCATTCCCATAGCTTGCAGTTTTTTCATTGCGTTGTGTCTTCATGGTACTTTCTTAGCACGACTAGTCTCACCTGGGTTAAATTGGATCTAGAAATATTCGTGTAGTACCATTTTTGTCGGTGGTTGTGATTATAAAATGCTTGTGATCGTATATCGTATTTATCCATTAGATTTTATTCTCTATAGTTTTATATTCTTTTTCGCTTAATTTTCTTTTATTATTATAGAACAAATCAGAAAATATGATGTGTCTTTCGCATTAATGTACGGATGAACTATTTCAATCTCATAAATATCAATCAGGGTTGTCACAGAAAAATCGGGAAACTCGAGAAAAGCTAGAAAAATTGACAACATTTATAAAATCATGTAAAAATCCCTTCTCACAAGACGCAAAAAATAATATAATATATAAAATTACATGCAATAATTGTGAGGCGACATATGTCAGCAAAACTGAAAGACAACTTAAAACCAGAATCTCAGAACACCGAAAGCATATAAACATACGGAACATGTCTACTCGGTCAGTCATACCCGATCATAGAATGCAGGAGCACCACAAATTCGAATGGAAAATATTATTTTAGATGAATCTTATTATACGAAAAGATTGATTTCTGAAATGTTATTTATCAAAAAGTTTAAATTTACATACAGATACTGAAAGTCTCCACTTATTTCTCTATTATCGACAAATTGTAACTATAATATAATATAGTCTCGACTCGTCAGTCAGTAATGGTCAACTGTAGAATGAAGTGTCGTAAACTATACATCTTTATTTTAATTTTTTTGACTAAGACTTTTGAACAGTGAATCTATACATCTTTACTTTAAACATTTGAATAAGATCTATCATTAATTTATTACATTTTATCTTTAGAACACATGTATTACTGGAAGCGGAATTGAGCGTAAAGTCAACATCTGTGCAAGAGAGAAAGCTATAGAATCGCAGTTGAGACTGTAAATGTGCATGTGCCACTCAATCCGTTTGCCCACGTTCCACTTCGTATGTTTGTAGCCATATATTTGTAGCCATGTATTTGAAATTTTTTATTGCGCACTATTTACTGCGCTCGATTCCTATGCCCCATTTGTAATTTAGAGAAATTAAAATTGGCCATTGAAAACCAGGAAAAGTCAGGGAAAAATATAAAAGAATAGAATTTTTTTGAACTTTGCTCACAATTTTCTTAACTGCTCTTTTATTCCAAATAACTTAATAATTTTTTAAATATACAGGATGTCCCAGACACCCGTACACCTCTTTTATTTCCATAGGATAATTAAATATATGTTCAGTAATAGTTTTAGTATTTAAAAAGATCTTTTTACTAGTCTTATCAGTTTGACTTTGGGTAACTAAACTCTTTTTTTTTCATTTTTAATAAAAATGAAAATAAAAGGCACAATCTCCACAGGCCTTGATCTTAATATATGATGTCAAGATCATGTCCCTGAACAACATTTAAAAAGTTTTAATCATCAATTGAACATCTTAAATAATAGTAATTCCAGCGATACTATAACTTTCAAGCCTCATGACTAAAAAAATATTTAATGAAAAAATATTTTATCACAGTGTTTTGAAAAACTCTCGAGCTACAAGAACGTGCAATAAAAAGTGGGGATTTCCGTTTGAAAAAAATCGATGTGACCTTGACCTGATCTTGGCAATGCCACTCGAAATCAAACTGATAAGACCAGTAAATAGAGCTCTTTAAATTTTAAAATTATTGTCTAAACATATTTTATATGCGGGCGCGCGCGTGCGCGTGTGTGTGTGTATGTTAAACCTTACATATTTATGTTAATTACGGGAAACTCTATTTTCATTTGAAAAACCTGAAATAGTCAAGACATTTTAAAATTCATTTTCTGTGACAGCCCTGATCAATCTTCATTTATAGCGTATTTTTTAATACAATCTTGCAAATGTGCATCCATGAGTATTTTTTCTTACTTCTTAATTATAATTATTTCTATCACAAGCATACTTTCTTATCATGAGATGTTCACTTCAATTAATATCTTTCATAAACGTGTAGTACTTGAGCTAAAAATAATTGTTGAGAGTGCAATTACACTCCTCTCTAGTATTATACAATATATTATCATTCTCTGATTAATTATAAATAAACTTAAAAAAATCAATCATTGCTTTTTTTTATAAGAGAAATTCACATTATTATTAAACATTTTTCTTCATTAAATTAAACAATATCATGAAATTAGATAGACAAATAGATTAGTTCCAATTATTCAATGATATAAGTTGTTCTGATTTCAAGATATTGAGAAATAACTCATTGAATTTTCTTTTTGAAGACTTATGTAATCCTTCTTTGGCGGAAATAAAAAGTTCTTAGATTGTTCTATAAAAATTTCGAAACATCCAACAGAATCTACACGATGCGAAGCCGAAGATCGTATCATCGAACTTGGCGCTCGACAGCAATCATACAATGGTCGATATCAGAGAGAAAGAAGAGTTAACGTACATGAGCAGTAACGAAGACTTAAAGAAAGGTCACAATGATTACATCCTCAAAAGAATCCCAGCCGGTGCTGAGGCAACAGTCGTACTTGTCGGTGCTGTCGACTTTTTGGATCAGCCAACGATAGCCTTTGTACGATTAGCCGAAGGTGTACTTATGCCGTCCATTACGGAGATCACGATACCGGTCAGATTTATGTTTACCTTATTAGGACCGAGAAATGCAGATCTGGATTATCACGAAATTGGCCGGTCCATCTCCACTCTGATGGCAAACACGACATTTCACAAAGTCGCTTATAAAGCCAACGAGAGACGAGAGTTGCTTTCAGCTATTAACGAGTTTCTAGATGATTCGATTGTATTGCCACCTGGCAATTGGGAAAGACAAGCTTTGCTACCGTTCGGTGAGCTTAAAGCGAAGAGTGAGGCTATCAGGAATCGGAAGGCGAAAGCGCTCGAAGAGAAAAGCAAACCGGAACAAGATGAGGCAGCCGCAAAAAAAGGTAATTTCTCCAAGTAATTCGATAAACAAGAATTTAAAATTCTATAAGAAAATATCTTGATAATTGAATATTTGTTTTTCAATTCTTACTTATCGATCTCGTTCTTTTATTTTTAGTTAATTATTATCCCCTATAATGTAATGTATGTGTAACAGCTCTTCTCGCCGGCGAAGAGGAAAAGAAATCATCAGAAGACGATGATGATCCATTGCGACGTACGAAACGACCATTCGGTGGCCTCATCAACGACATTAAGCGTCGTTACCCTTTCTATTTATCCGATTTTAAGGATGGTTTGAGCTCATCTTGTCTCGCGGCAGCTATCTTCATGTATTTCGCCGCGTTATGCGGCGCCATCACATTCGGTGGCTTGATAAGTGATAAGACACAAAATGTAATAGGCATTTCCGAGACTCTTATTTCCGGTTCTTGGACGGGCGTGATAATGGCATTGCTCGGCACTCAACCGCTTTTGATTATCGGCACGACTGGTCCGCTGTTGCTCTTTGACGAGAGCTTATACAATTTCTGCTTGGCGAACGAACTTGAGTTTCTCACCGTACGGGTATATGTTGGCGCCTGGATGGGTATCATCGCCCTGGCAATCGCCTGCATCGAAGGTTCCGTTCTCTTGCGACTCTTCACGCGCTTCACCGAGGAGATCTTCACTGGATTGATTTCTATCATTTATATCGTTGAAACGTTTATGAAGCTTTACAACTACTTCGTGCGCAATCCTCTTCTTCACGAATACAGCTTTGGGCCGGACACCAACAATATAACTTATCCGCTCTACGTTGCTGAAATGAAGGTTACTCAATCGCCATGGAATGGAACTGAAGAAACCCTACGCTTGGAAAACGTTCGCGAACTTCTACCGAGTCATGATAGAATTAGGCTGCCAATTAATCAACCCAATACAGCTTTAATGTGTACTATCCTTTGTCTAGGCACTTTCCTGGGTGCCTACTACTTGAGAATCTTTCGCAACAGCCATTACTTAGGCCGTAATGCTCGAAGAGCCTTCGGAGATTTCGGCGTGCCTATTAGCATTGTCGTTTTTGTTTTGATCGACTATCTACTTATGGTAAAGACGGAAAAGTTGCTGGTACCCGAAGGACTTTCCCCAACTATGCCCGATAGAAATTGGTTCGTATCTCCTATCGGATATGAAAAACCTATACCGCTTTGGATGGCTCTAGCTTGCGTGGTGCCAGCTTTCCTGGTTTACATCTTGGTTTTTATGGAGACTCAAATATCGGAGTAAGTTTAAATTTAATTACATTTAATAAAATCACTTGCTTAATTGTCAAATATGTTTGCGTTTCTGATTAATCGTTCGTTTTGCAGATTGATTATCGATAAAAAGGAGCGAAAACTGCGAAAGGGCGCTGGCTATCATATGGACATCGTAGTAGTGTGCTTGATGAATATAGGATGTGGACTGATGGGTGCACCTTGGTGCTCCGCTGCGTCGGTACGCTCCCTCACCCACGTATCCGCCCTAACCGTAATGTCACGCACTCACGCGCCTGGTGACAAGCCGCATATCGTTGAAGTGAAGGAACAAAGGGTGAGCGCCCTCCTGGTCGCGATACTTATAGGCGTGAGTGTGCTGATGGCACCATTGTTACGGCGGGTACCGATGTCCGTCCTTCTTGGTGTGTTTCTCTATATGGGGATCTCATCAATGAATGGCGTACAGCTATTTGACCGCGTCAAACTGTTTTTCATGCCAGTCAAGCACCATGGCACGGCAAATTACGTACGCCGTGTGCAAACCTATAAAATGCACATTTTCACCCTCATACAAATCTTGTGCTTAACTGTATTGTGGATTGTCAAAAGTACCAGAGCCGCCCTGGCCTTACCTTTCTTCCTTATTCTGATGATACCGTTGCGCGCTCAGATGAGCTATTTCTTCACTACTGCAGAGCTACGTGCTCTCGATAGTAAAGGATCCGAACACGATGTCGAGGATGAGCTGGATTTTTACGAAGAAGCTCCTCTACCTGGTTAGATTGTGCCTTAATCGATTATCCAATACCACATCTCTCTTCCTCCCTCCCCCTCCGTTTCTTTCTCTCTCAATTCATGTACTTCCAAAATTATCTATACTCATTACTTATTTCGCATCTCTCAAAGTTCTTATCTACCACTAATTCATAAATACAGAGTTCTATTACTTTTATCAAATTGGAATATGACGTCCATTAATAGAGTCCATTGATAGGTAGCTGAAAGCAATGTCATATATACACCGGGTGTTTTAGACTACCCGTACATCCCTTTCATCTTCGCAGGATAAGGTCCAATCGTAAAAGTGTTCAGACAAAAGTTGTAGAGTTTGAAAAGATCTATTTACTAATCTTATTAATTTGATCTTAGGTAGCGTCAAGGTCACGTCAATTTTCTTTAATAAAACACCCAACTTTTTATTTCAGTAACTAATAGCCGCTCTCAAGAGCTTTTCAAAACATTATAATAAAGTTATTTTCCATTGAGTACTTTTCGAATTATAGAGCATACATTAACATTTGTCATTCAGATTAAAGTTATTGGTTGTATCTTATTTTCATTTTTGCACTAACAATTCATTTTTTATCCTGCGAAAATGAAAGAGGGTGCACGGGTAATCTGAAACACCCGGTATACATAATACAAGTAAAGATATGATGTATATATATGCACACGCGCGCGCGTGTGTGTGTGTATACATTCGTCGACAAAATTATCACATAGATAAATTTATATCAAAATTTTGCATAAATTCAAATAACCGTAATTTCACGAAAAATAGTTGCATTTAAAAGTTTTTTTTCATCAGATCAAACACATCCGTGTTTTTTTAAAAGCCATTAAAAGTAAGGATAGATTCAAAATACATTAAAAGCTTTGTAAAGTTCAGACTTTATCCTTGAAGAATAAAAAAAAAAGACAAATGCGACCATTCTTCGCGGAGTTATGCTGAATTTATGCGAAATTTTGATATAAATTTATGCGATAATTTTGTTGATGAGTGTATTATATACAAGTATATGTATAACCAGAAAGAAACTTAAGAGAGAACATGAGGGTCTTTTTCCTGTAATTGCAAATTATCCCCGCAGAGGACGCACTGCTGCTCTCTGAAGAAATGGATATAAACTACAAACAATATCCATTTTTTTTGCGGTGCTCCTGATGGAAATAAATCGCTGAAATAAATAAAAGATATGAAATTAATAGAAATTTTAGCGATTTATTTTCATCAGGAGGACCACAAAAAAAAATGAATATTGTTGTGTAATTTACATCCACTTCTTTAGAGGGTAGCGCAGTAGTGCGTGAGGGCATTTCGCGGTTACAGGAAAAAGGCTTTCATATCCTCTCTTAGATTTCTCTCTAGTATGACACAGAAAGAATTTTCAACAGTCATTAGACTATTAGACATCATTTGCACTAATTTTTTTATTTTTTTGTTTTGCCGAATTTTTTTCCATAATTTTCATGATTTTTGGAACGCATATAAATATTTTATAAATATTTTTATTTTTGTTGATAATTATAGTTACATCTGCTTATACATTTCAATTATTTTTTTAGCGTAAAATTTAAATGTAAATAACCTGACTGTATTTCGAAATATTTTAATTACCTATACATGCTTTATAATGACATATCTTTGCGTTTTTTAAATTAAGCGAAAAATTGATGCCTCTGAGAGTCTAACGTTTGCACTTGATGATGCAGTGTCCATTATCAAGAGTTTATATAATGGCACATGCGTAAGGATAGCAAAATGGAAATGTTACGAAAACAATGCTTGATTAGTTATAATTTTCAAGAAATGACATTTTCACAGATCGTTCTTCTTTTCTTTCTTTCATGAATATATATGTACATACGTGTATATTCATGAAAACATATGTACATGTATATTCATTAATAAAACAGTATATATAGTATAATTCCAAAGTGTTTACATTATTCCGTTTGTTCCACAGGCTTCTATTACTACTTCTATTATCAAACCGCTAACTTCCAAGTTCCTTCCTTCTTTTCTATAAAAATGTTGCCTATGCGAAGGATGTGCAGAATAACTCTCAATACTTCTCACGCAGAATATCTCTCAGAAAAGAGATTCCAAGAGATTAGATGGTTTAGCGTTTCTGCGATTAGTTCAAAAATATGTAGAAAGCAGTATATAAATGTTATATTATATAATTATATGCTTATTCTGCATATGTAGTATATATACGTTTTGTAGATCGATTTTAAATTTCATAGAAACCATTAAACCTTGAAGTCATTTATTATTTAGAAATTCGTATAGATATATGTTACGCCATTGTCGTCATTTCACACAGTTTTGTTTAACAAGATAAGGCCCCCCTCCCAGCTCTGTTCAGATTCTCTCCCAAGTGCCTCCCAGGTATTATGCTATCTTTATTAAACAACCGGTGAACATAGAGTGAAGAACACAAGAATAAAATGATACTTGATGGTACTTGAGTGAGAATCTGAACACAGCCTTGGAAAAGGATTTCAGATATTTTTTGTTCAACAAAATAAGATCCTGGGAGATGCTCTCCTAGATCTTACCTTGTTAAATAAAAAACATGTGAAATCCCTTCCAAAACCATATTCAAATTCCCATCCAAATATCATCCAGTATCCTACTTCTGTAATTCTTAACAACTGTCAGTATCATTTTACTGACATTATAAATAGTACATAGCGACAACATATCAATATCAAACTGTTGTTAGAAGTTACAGAATCAGAGTATACATATTATTTTATACTTATTTAACACTTAATGAACAACAAGGATAATATGTGGGAGTGGAATCTGAATATAACCATGGAAGGGAATTTTATCTTGTTGAACAAAAACGTGGAGTGATGAATATCGTAACACAGATACGAATTTCTAAATAACAATTCAAGTAATTTTAAGATTTGACAGTTTATAATAAAATTTAAAATAGCCACCGACAATTTTCTTTATTGAATCGAATTAAAGTTTCGGAAACGTTTCTTTAGTTAGTGACTTGGATTTATTCAAGGTGGTGTAAATGACTAACAATTATGATTATAATATCATTATATTATTAATTATTACGTAATGTTAAATGTAAAAAATCGCTTTATTTTATTAATAAAAATATGAAATTTATCATGTTTACAACTAATTTTGCCTTTACACATACTACCAACATTTTTTTAGTCTATCGATCAATTTTTGTCAACTTGAGCAAACAAAAAATATAATAAATAACCCGTTTTTATTTTTTATACATTAACAATTTATCTAATTGTTTAAATGAAACGAATAAAATTTCAAATCAAACGATGCAGAAAAGCAAGACACATACGTTTAAAAAGAAAAGTCTTCTAATTCTAACCGATATTTATAGAATACACTTTAAAAATCAATATTGAAAGTGCGATACAAAGTACGAAGGAGATTAATTCTCACGTTTGATGAAACGTAAGACACGTCTATAATATATAAAAATGTAAAAAAAGTTAATCATATCAATAATATTTAGAAAAAATTTCATTGACTTTTATCGCACCGTTTTGAAGATATTTATTTCTAAATTTATAAAATTTTACACTACAAGTTAAAGGTATAACCTTATCCTGTAAATATTTTCTTTTAAATTGAGATATTTATAAAGTAGAAATATAAAGTAGAAATTTAAAAATCGTTATAATTATAACACATATTTACGTTTATTTTCGTAAAATTTGTATCTAAACTGACCGTACAGTTTTAAAAAAAATTATATTCTTCAATGAAAAAAGCGAGAATGTGAAGATGCGTGTATACATCAAATGAGCATCTTAATTTTTATTTTTTTAAATAAATAATTTAGTAATATATAAAATTATAACAATAATTTTGAATTCTAAAATATTGAGACATATGAGAATTTTTTCGCTAGGAAAAGAGTTCTAAAGCATTCCCTATTGTATTCGATGTGTTTGTATACAAAGAATGGATTTTAAGTTCTACGTTTTCCTATATACACGATGTAAATAATTTCATCATTTTCTATATACGAATGATATTGAAAGAATTCAACGTTTTCTTCTTTCTATCACTAAAAAATCATTTGTATCGTAAATCATAATCATTACCTAAATGGCTTCACCACGAAGATTCGTGTCTACGCTAAAGCATCTATCACCTCGGCCACTAGAAAGTGCTATGTTAAACGTTAGGTAAGAACAGTCAGAATTTTTGTTATTTAAACTAAAGTCCACAAACGAATAATAATTTATTAGAGTATGTCCAAGTCCAAAAACTCCAGATAACATTCACGAAAAAAAGATGGAAGATGAAAAGTTGTCACCGTTCAATATCGATACTCCTAATAGAGTCGAACTACTCAGGAACGGTCTGTCGAGGAAACATCGTTCTGTGCTCGGAGCGGGTGCTTTCGGTACCGTCTACAAAGTACTTTACAAAGGTGCTTTACTGTAATTTTTCTTAATAGATTATGTATTGTCAAATTTATTAGAGGTAATTGCATGTGCATGAGAAATGAAAAAGAATCCATAAATATGATTTACTATTGTCACGTTTCTCAGGAAACCAAATGGCAGCCAAGATAATTCCACGCAAACAAAATGATGATGAAGTAATAAACTCAGAGAGACATGCGACTATCCTGCGACACACCAACATTGTAAAAATATTGAGAATAGAACAAGGCAATAGCGTATCATTGATAACAATGGAACTATGCGGCACGTCATTGAAGGACAGGCTGCAGGAATCGGCACTGTTGAAAGAAAAGCGTGTCTCAATCTGGAAAGATATCGCTAGCGCGCTTCAATTTTGCCACGATTCTGGCGTGATACATGCAGACGTTAAAGCAACTAATATTTTAATGGCAGCTAACGGTCAAGCTAAGCTAACCGACTTCGGTAGTTCTATACTAGTCGATGAACCCGATGAACCGCACGTTTCAATCAGACCGCGAGTATGCACGCATATATGCGATTCATTGAATCTTCACTCAAAAATACATTAATAAATTTTCTAATAGAATTATAGATACATGCAATATGATTTTTGTAACATTTTTCATATATCCATACATATATACTCATTAGACATGTGTTTATATAATGGCGAGATTTTTATTTTTGGTGAATTCCATCACTCATATTGCACTAAATTAGTATACATTAGATTAGTGCACATTAGAGGCTTCTTTATACAAGTATCTAAATGCAATGGCATAATATAATCAACTTTAACAATGAAATACAATAATACAACATGTATAAGTATTCTGTTAAGTAACGAGACAATATCATATCAATTAGATGTTTAATGTTTATATGCTTCTACATTTACTTTAACTTTACTAATTTCTATAACAGCTTTAAATATACACTAATTTAATATAATGCAAGTGAAAAAAATTTTGCTATTTAGTTTTCTCTTCTAAAAATTCATTTCTTTATCAGGGTACACCAGGCTATGCAGCACCAGAAGTGCTTCGAGGAGATGTACCTACGTTCGCTACCGATATTTATTCCCTAGGAATTGTGGCTTGGCAAATGCTCTCTCGAGAAGTACCTTTCCATGGATTACATATGCATACTGTCATATATATTTCTGTAAAAGGAACACGTCCTGAATTTGAAGCTCTTGATGACGAGTTCGATGGAAGATACAAAGAATTATTCAGAGCGGCATGGTCCCAGAATATCGCAGATAGACCTTCGCTCCATGAAATAATCAGTAGACTAGATCTTTTGTAATCCATAGTTAACATTTATTTGATCAATTAAGCTTATATCGAATCTTACTTGCGATAAGTAATGAGGTTAATGCTTCATCATAATCTTAATATAGAAATAAATCTAGTGCGCTCAGGATGATGGCTTAAAAGTATTATGTATCCGGCATCTCACCACCAGGCACTAACTGCAGCAAAATAAACAAATTTAAAAAATTAAAATTTTACTTTCCATTTTAATCATGTCAAAAATTATGATCTATTATTCTATTAGAAGTGTTGTTTCTCATAATTATTAAGATGCCTCCAACATATGCCAACATTAGCAAATATCATACACATATATGACATCATATATATATATGATTATAAATAATTATCCATATTGGATAACCAATATTTAACGAATATATGCAAAGTTGATGGTATATAATGGCCATTCATCTGGAAGCACCTTCAAGCTGATTCTACAATGAGTCGGCAGTCGGAAATATTAAGTCTTAACTTAAATAGTAACTGTGGTACGTGACTAAGATTTTTCGCGTTCACAAATTGTTAATTGCTTAATCATTTAGCTTAATTAAGAGGAAGGAATAAAGTCTAATTTAGTCAGTCTCAAGAAAATCGGTAGTTTTAGGATGCATTTAATTTAACGCTCGCAATACTCGCGGGCCTTTCGTTTGTCCTTAATTAACATTTGATAAACAACAAGGATGAGATGATTTCACAAGTGTTGTGTCATACAAGTTGGCCGTCCTAATGAAAAAATAAAAATTCGAGTGTAAATCCGATGTAATGGGAGAGTAACAGCAAACGAAACTTCTAGAAGGCAAAAAATTGAACAATGAAATTATAAAAGAAGCATTTAACGATTCTTTTACATTTTGACGTTTTAATTTTTGCTTTCTAGAAATTTTGTTTATGCTTCTGTTACTCTTCCATTATATTCGAATTATGCCCTGATTTTCACTTTATTGATTTAGGTCGACCGACTTATTGTAGAATCAGCATTGGATAGATATTATCGATAATGACCATAGTAATATTGCTGCCATTGAGAAGAATCTGATCCAACTTAGTAACTCTGCGACCTTCCGGGGTTGCCTCACTTTCTGTTACATCTTCCAGTAACATATTGACAAAATCATCAAAACCTTGCAAAGTTCCTACAATCTCCTTATCATTTTTCATAATAATGTGTATTCGAGAACCGATACACTTGTCAACTAGTTCTAAAAGTAACAATATAATTATTCGCATTGGATTACAAATATCAAGCAAAACATTATTGGCATAATTTAAAATATGAACAAATTCATTTACCCAAAGGTAATAACGTAGACGGATTGGTGCTAACTGAAGCAGTCATAACGATTTATACAAAGAAATAATCGTCAATCACTATCAAATGTACCAATAGGCAATAGGCATACCACAGTATAAGCACCGACGAGATACTCGTAAAGATCATCGACCCTGGGCAAAATATCGTCCTTATAAAAAAAGGCTCGGAGGTAATTGAAGAACACTAACATTATCAACAAATGATATAAGTTTACGATTATTAATGCATAAATATTTAATATGGCTAATAGCTAATACATTATTAAATTCATGACTTTTTTTATTACATAAATGCTTCATAAATAAGTATACATACTTAGGCTGTGTTCGTATTATACTGCCAGTTGTCAGTACAGTATAGTATACGTAACAGAAACTATAGATTTTCAGTACTGATAGTCAACTGGCATAATATACGAACTTAGTTGCATTCCATTTCCACACCGATTCTCATGCTGGATTCACACTGGACGCGGAAACGCTTGCCGCGCGGCAAAATGAGACGCGGTAACCAATGAACACATTAGGAACTGCAAGCTTATTGGCTACCGCATCACATTTTGCCGCGCAGCAAGTGTTTCCGCGTGCAGAAGCTATTACTTGTGACGTTACAAGGTCAATATACATGCGTCCGTTTTTTGTCGTACAATTTTTTCAAGAGGTCAGAGATCCTCTCGTGCAGCCAATTGACACGCTTGAAAAATTCGTCATACGACAAAAAACGGACGCATGTAATATTGGCCTAACTCAGTTGAGTTGAGAACGCTGGCGCGTTTCCTTTGCATTCTGAAAAGTGAGATTCAACTGAGTTTTTACCTATAATCTACACAAGTGTGCTTTAATGAGTCTCGTCAAACAAAAACCTTGAGGTCAGGATATCAATCATAAAACTATCCGTATTGTCGAAGTGGATGTGGTTCATGTCTGTACTACATCCACAGGATAAAAGAATATCGATTATGTATTATTCTATAAGGATAGTGAAATGGATTTACATATAAATGGATAATGAATATGAATCCTGAGTCTATATATGGACTTAAAGAAAGAGAAGGCGAAGATGCTGTAAAAAGTGTAAGCAATGCGCGAACACGTTCCGATTAAATTTTAGCATGCCACACACGATGCTCCGATTTATTTGTGCAAATTATTTACGCAAGAATATCGAATGAATTTTCTTAATATTTGCTCAAGTCGTATGCCCAAGCCAAAATAACTGTACAGTTGTTTTTGTCGCGCGCCTGCCTGGTTGTTTCAAATTTAACACTCACTTTCTTCTCACACTGGCCGGATTCGTTGTTGATTTTACAGCGTGAATCATTACAATCCAGAAGTTATCTACCACACGTGTTCAAGTAAACTTATACAAGTGATTTGCACAGGCATACTTGATAAGTTTATTTGAATGTGTATAGGCGATTTTTACTTTATCACTATATCGTGATCTATTGCTAATGCCAATGTTTCGTGAATCTTGCTATTTATTTTATCAGGGTGAAGAGCATATAGCTGATCCTGTGCTTTTCCTGATAAAGTGAACAAAATTCATGAAACACTTATCAATGGATTACGACATGGCGATAACTTATAGATGACCTCTGGCATCTTTGAAATAATTAACCTTTTAGTTCTGATAAAATGTCTTTTTCTTTCAGATCTTATTACAATAGTGTTTATATCTGAATTTCAATAAGAGTTATTTTGGTAACTCATAGATTTCTATCTTACAATCCTAAGTTTATACTTCAAAAAACCTTGTGTGTGATAAAGTTTAGTAATTTTTTATTTACTTCTTACAAATATCAGATGTATTTCTCGAACCTCAGCCTTGCTAAACAATTCAGTCCATTTGCATATTAGCAATAGACTTCAGTAGATTCTCTTCAAGAAAATGCTTGTAGAGATACTATAGAAAAACCTCTGAGAAAATGTTTTCTGTCAGAAAAACCAAATTTTTATTCGTAAATCCATTTTTCAGATGTATGCGTCCAATCAATCACTTCTTTCTCGCCAAACCAAAGGTCAATCTCCTTTTTGGCAGACTCAACAGAATCAGAGCCATGAATAATATTGCGTCCAACTTGTATGCAAAAATCACCACGAATTGTACCTGGTGCAGAATCCTTAGGATTTGTCTCGCCCAACATTACACGGCCAGTCTTTACAACATTCAAGCCTTCCCAGACCTGAAACAGAAATTTTATAAACATGTATATTAATGTAAACTAAGTTTGTTCAATTGCATATTATTGATATTTCGTTTTGAATTGATATCATTGATATGAATTAAAATTTATTGTTATACAATATCAATATTTATTACTTTATTTATATATATTATTTTATTCTATAAGAAAATCACCATTGGCACAACTGGTCCTGAGCTCATATATTTGACCAAACCTGGGAAGAAGGGTCTTGATGCCAGATCTGCATAATGTTTCTTCAAGAGATCTTCAGAAGGCTGTAACACAAAAATATGAGGTTTGTTGTTTTTTTATTGCTGCACTCTGAACTGATGCAATAAGTTGAAGTGAAACAAATATATATTTGTGTGTACTAGTTCAGAAAGTGCAGTAATAAAAAACAGACCTATGGTGTACAAATTAGAGAAATGTAGATGTCTTTTAATCAAGGATATTAAAGATTTATATATATAATCTACTTTAAAAATAATTAAAAACTATATTTCCTACAAAAAATTCATATTTACATTTTCTCATGTTATTTATTATGCTTATAAGCATATGTACAACAAATTTTTGGCCTTAAAATATTTTTTACACCATATTGCATTCTTTCAATTAGTTGCAGTTTTCCTTCAGTGATGATAGATGTAACTTAAAAAAATTAAAACCATAAAACTTAAAAAATTAAATTAAAAATTAAAGCAGAAAATTAATCTGATTTCAAAATATATAATTGAATGATTTATTTAACTATAACTTCCATTAACATTTATTTTTTTTATATATTATTTTTTATTATATACTTACACACAAAATACATTACATACATTTTTTTGCATCGATTTTTTATCAATATTAACATATTTGAAACCATTCTGCTCTTGACCTTCAAGGTCGCTTGATTAGAATTGTTACATATATCGATATGCTACATTAGTATTAAACATTTTCGTTAAAGGTCACTTTTGCTTGTAATAATTTCATTATATATCCATAAATTTAATATAATATTTGAATACCAATCGCCATTATTCTGATTCTAAAATACTTTGAATAACTGATATACAATAGATTAATAGAAAATCGAAATGAGAAATAAAACTATTTCTAATTTTTATTCTAAATCCAATATAGGTAGCCAATATATGTTTTCAAAAGTTCGATAAATTTATCGAGATGTGCTAAATTGGCACATTCGCGCGAGTTGTAGAAACTGAGTTCTCGAATTGTGTGAAGTTAGAGCACAAGCATAATGAAATTATATACGAAATACCAACACTTACCCATAACATTTTCATAGCCACTAATTTGAAACCCTTCTGCTCAAATCGTTGAATAATCTTGCCGACAAGACCACGCTGCACACCGTCTGGTTTAACCATGATAAAAGTACGCTCCTTGTTTTCCGTCATAATTAATTTAGAGATAAGCAGTAGCAAAATCAAGATAGAACACAAGAACATGCGATACCAACGTGTCGCAAACTGCAAAGGCTGCTTTCCGGGTTCCGGTCAGTGTGTTAAACGAGCCGAGTTTCAGACGCATGCGCATCCAACGTAACTTCAGTAACGTATCGGTCACTAATAAATAGGAGATCATTAGTCCCTTAGAGTTAAAAATGTTGAAAATTTCAATATATTTTACATATTTTACATATATTTAAATATATAATATATTTCTATATATGTATACATATATAAAATATATTAAAATTTTTAATATTTTACAATTTTAACATTTTAACATTTTTTTTAACATTTTTGAAAGAATTTATCATAGGCGACTAATAATCTCCTATTTACGAATAATCGATTACTGAAGCGTTACTGAAGCTGCATTAGATGCGCATGCGTCTGAAATCTGGCCTGTCTAACAATACTGTTTAACAATATTCTGATTCAGAGTTCACGGAACAAGTGATGGCTCTAGCTGGCTACTGCACACTAGATAGACACAGTAGGTTCACTCTACATGTAATCTACACGAATGTATGGACCAAATATCGATCATATATTTATCATCTCCAGCCTTGAAAAGTGAACGATGTACCCTAAAGACTTAAACACAATATATACGGACAATAGGCATAGGCAACAAAGAATAACGAACCGTCCAATCAGAGCTCTGGTGTGTAAGTTCGATATTATATCCCCTGTTGCCTATGCCTATTGTGTTTAAGCTTCAAGACAAATGGACGTTGCTATGTAGTTTACATCCACTTTGTCAGAGGGTAGTAGCACCGACGAGATTCTATTAAAAACCGTCAACCCTAGGCAAATTTTCGGCGGTATATAAAGGAGCTCGGAGGTAATTGAAGAATGCTGACATTATCAACAATTGATATAAATTTGCTATTATTAACATAAATATTTGGCTCATACATTATTAAATTCATGATTTTTTTATTACATAAATGTTCCATAATAAATAAATATGCTATACTTGTAAAGCTATAATATTCTATATATTGCAGAAAAATTACAATTTTTTTTCTGCAGTTATCATCTCTGTTGATAATCAAAATTTGATGATAGCACTGAAATCACAATTTTAAAGAAAAATCGAGTATTATTTAGTTCTAAATGCATGTCCGCTAAACTAATAAATCATAAAATTACTGCGCTATTATCAATTTTCAACTCTTAGGCCAGTATTCAGAGACCGGTATTCGTAGTCGGTTCTTATTTCAAGATCGTCTTAGGCCGATATTCATAGTTGAGTCTTATTTTAAGATCGTCTTAAGTAATGTCTTCAGCAACTAATGCAGCCTTCTGATTGGTTTGTGACTTTTTAAGACCGTTTTTAAGATGGTCTTAAATATAAAATCTGACTATGAATACCGGCCTTAAGTAATGTCTTAAGACGCTAATACGGCCCTCTGATTGGTTCGTAACACCTCAAGACTGGACTTAAGACGATCTTGAATATAAGAACTGACTATGAATACCAGCCATAATCAGATCTTATATTTAAGATCTATTTAAGTTCAGCCTTGAGATATCATGAACCAAGCCTCACTTCAATATTCACATGGAAGCAAACTCCCGTAAGGATGTCGGTCTTTATTATAGTATCTTGTCGGTGATATGGACTATGGCGCGGGGCGTTATATGGTAAGGTTCTGGGTGGGATGGGGAGTGACCGTGAATTTTGGTATTTTTGTCAAATTCTTGGCAAAAAAGTTCATCCTACTTTGGTAGATAGCGCTACAAATAGTGGCTCAGCATTACAAGACGACAATTTGGCTCCTCTGGAAGGTAGAATTTTCTGCCAGGAAAAATTTCTTTTAGTTGCAGTTGGATTCGGTTGTTTCATCTTCATGGAAAAACATGTCGAGTGATAATTTTATCAAAATTAGTAGTGAGAAAACTCAACTGAAGAATTATCCGATTATCCAACAAAAGAGAAGCTAAAGAAAAATACTCCTGGCCCTTGGTGTTTACTGACATTAGAAAGTAATAATAAATTATTGCACAAATTATTCTACACGTGTATTTGCTTATTATATATTCTGCAATTTGTTGCAATTAATTCTAAATTTCAAATATTTCAGCATTCATTGTGATTTTAAACATATTGAAAATATCTGTCTTGTAAATTGCAACAAATATATAACATGATAGAAGATCCTACAAAATGTGAAGATACCGATTTTGGTAATGTGACTCCATTGTGTTCTCAAGTGAATCAAATATATTTGGATACAAAATGTTTAATAGATAGTAAGAATACACAAGTTCGTGTTGTTCGCGGTGCTAAAAAGTTCAAAATTGACAACGATGTTAACAACACTGAGAAAAAAGGTTTGTTTACAGATAATTGTTTAAAATAGCCTTCCCGTGCCCTCCTTCCGTCCTCCTAAAATCTTACGAAAAATGTACTCATTCAATGCGTATTCACTGAAAATGAAAGAATCTAGCAGAAAAATGTGACAGTCAGTCTCATGAATCGAGTTATTAAAGCTTATTCTACAATGTGCTACTTGTTTCCTGTTTCTTGCTTTTCACCTTTTGTTTTTTTCTCCTTTGCAACCGTTTTATCGACAATTGTATTTCTTGCTACATATTTCTTGTTTCTTTCAAAGTTAACCTTTCTATCTCGGGCGACATAAAACAAAAAACCGAATAAGAAGCAAAAAACAAGATGTCAAAAAATAGTAAAAGGCAAGAAACAGGAAACAAAAAGCACATTGTAGAATAGGCTTAAGTGTTAAAGTTCGAGACTTCAAAGATTAAGATAAGCCTTAATTACTATGTGCTTTAATTATACAAAGTACAATAAAAAAATTGCAATCAATTTACAATCAAATGCTAGCATTCTATTGGTTGCACAAATTGACTGCTGCGCGTCTTTGAAATAAAACAAGGAAATTCCTTGGAAATTGAAATCGATAGAAATGGATCCGTGTAGTCATTGATGAATGCAAAATTCTGATTTTTTTGGATACTGGCGAGGCTGACCGACGCGTTTTTTTGCCATTCTTAAAATAATAAAAATCTTAAAATAATAAAATTCTTTAATTTTGAATAAACGCATCGAATGAGTATATTTTTATTAGAATTTCAGGGAAGAAATATATATGTATATATATATAATTATATATATATATATATACTAAATAAATATCACTATTCATATAATTTATATAACAAATATTTTAACTGTTACAATATTAAAATTAAATGATAAATTTTTTTATTTAAACAGATGCAAAAGAGGAAGAGACAGTAGAGATTAAAGTAAAATCTCTCAAACGTTCCTGTGAATTATGGTCTATGGAGGATAAAAATACTTTTTTTAAAGCACTTAATGAATACGGCAAAGATTTCGATGCCTTACAAAGCTATTTTCTAAATCAAGGAAAAAAACGAGGTCTCTCAGACATCATGATAAAAAATAAAGAGCAAATTCGACATTTTTATTACAGAACATGGTTAAAAATATCAAAGCATCTTAAATTCTCAGAAGGTTAATATGTTTATATTAACATAATATGAATATGCATGAATTTTATTAATATATAAATACAATGTGTACAAACATTTAAACCCATTGATGAAAATACATTACAGGTCTGTTCTTTTATTTCTACACTATATTGTATTAGAATTCTCTGTCTTCCTTTTGCCAAATATTAAATGTATATCTATTTCACTTTAAATTTCAAAAGTTCATTATTAGTTCAGCCACAAAAACATCCTATGATTCTGTCAATATGTAATATGTTGTCAAATGTAATATGTTCTTTTATATATAGATGTTAAAAAAACATCTCAGGAATTATATGGACTAATAAATTATGGTGAACTTAGAAGAAAATTACCTCGTATTCATGAGAAAGTTCACTTAAGATTAAATGAATTGGTATATTGGGGATCTACACAAGTCAGACTTAGAGGAAAAACAATGAGAGTTAAAACACCGATATGTAGAGCACTTAGAAAGTTAAACCAGTTAGAAGGTATCTGAAATTTTTAATATATGGGTTGTTCCTCTTTTAAGTTTAAAAATAATAAAGGTAAAATAAATGTGAAATGTACATGTAATTTTCAACTAATGTGTGAAGAATTTTATGATTTTTTTTATTTAAAAATCTAGATATTCATAAAACACATTTAGTAGAAAAATACAATTTTAAAAATTAAAATATGTTCTCATAACTTATGTAATTTTTGTTATGATTTCGTGTGATGTTATACATTAAGTGGTATTAGTTATTTACAAATACAATAATATAATATATTGTTTATGTTTCGTTAGCAATTATTTAAAAAATGAATTTATTAAAATTTAATTACAATTAATATTAAATTTGTTTTAATGTTCCTTTTTGCCTTAAAAGAAGTTGATCACCTACTTTACATGACTTCTAAACTTGACTTACAATTAATAACTCTGATATTACAACTTCTACTTAAATGAGTCATATTTATAGGTTCAGGTTTATAAATTCTTGTTTCCATCAAGCTGAAAGAATGAAAGAATGTAAATAAGTCAACAAGCAAAGTAAATTTTTAGTTTTTACATTTACGCGGTACAATTTACGCTGAAGTTATAATATCGCGACACAGCATTTACACATCCTTTTTACATCGATGTAGTAATACTAAGCCTCTTTACCAAACGATTTCAAGTTATAACATTGATGTAACAACTTTGTAAAATAGCATAGTTGTCATCATCAGATGTTGTAACTTCAGTGTAAATCGGGCCATATAAACGTAGTCATATTTACATAACAATATATATATATATATCTTGATTTTATTACTTATGGTAAAAAATTAATTAACACTGAAATTTAAAATATTTGTTTTATTTTAGATTGGCAGGAAGAAATTAAATTACCATCTAGAATAGTGATAGAACTACGACCGCGTAACAACATGGCTTGGTGGCAAGTACAAGCAGCATCCATGAATCCAAGAGTTCGTACACTTCTCCCCATACAGAGACGTCTCTCAAGTCTATTAATATTTTTGCAACAACGATGGCGACTCGCAAAATATACTACGGTATCCTTATATCTATTGCAACAATTTGGCTTTCTTATGTCGTAATTATATGTATATTTTCTTCTCATTTGTTACTGTATATTTTCAACTATTCACAATGAAATTTATTTGAATATTCATAATCCTTATAAATATTTATAGTGTTCCACTGTAGAAAATCTTGTTGCTAACGATATAAAAGATACTTGTTTATTACGAGTTGCCCCACCAGAAGGATGTAAAATTGCTTTGCCAATGGTTAATCTTGGAGAATATCTTACTAGCAATAGTGTCAGTTTGAATTCATATGAAAAACGTCTCGGTCTGAAAAGCTCACGGGAAGATTTGTTAGGTTCTGTTCAATATTTAAAAGGAGTAGGGAAAAAGGGCATTAAACGATATAAATCGGATAAAAAGATTTTAAACCGCACTGATGAAAATTGTACACTGCCAGATATCAGTAGTGATATGGATCTCTTAGAAACTGGAAGTAATATATCCGAAAAACCAACGATTATAAATAATACAGAAAAACCGCCATCAGAACATCATTCAGAACCAAATAGGTTTCCTGGTAGAGAAACTATCGAGAGAATTCGAAAGGGTTGGAACATCGAAGAAGCAAACACAATTACCGTGGGCGATCTTTTTCTAATGGTGCGCAACATTACATTTATTACTATTTGTCACATTTAATCTTCTCAGTTATCAAGTAATCGCAATTTTCTTTTACATTTATACTGCATTATTTGAAGTATATCTTCTAATATTCTAAGTTTAATTTACAGTTTGGTCGTGAATCAAAGATTATACTTGAATATTGGTGGGATTGGTTACCTAATGGACAATATACAACTAATTCAGCATCATCGAGTATTATACATGATAACAGTCTATGTTTGGTTTTACAAAAGTTATTGTCACTGGCGAAACATAATTATGGTACTAACAAAGTAAGATGTAACAGATATGTTGCTCATTTTGATATAGAGATTCCAATTGTATTTCAAGACGAGTCAAATTTTTTTAATGCTATAAAATATTTCTATTAGGTATACGATAATACATCAGGAAGTAATGAAACGGTAATTTCGTCTCGAGTCCTATCTATTAAAGAATCTACATTTAGAAGACCTCTCATTCCACAAACATATCATAAGATTGGTACAGCTGACGCATTTAAGACACAACTTGATGTAAGTATTATTAAATTCAATACAATATATTGAGTGTTTAATTTTAACTTTGACATTGAAATATCTCGGAAAATATAAAAATAGACAAAAATGTTTAAGACATAAAAGTTATGTAATCTAATAAACCCAAAATAATCACAGAGCTGCTTATGAAAAAATTAAGTCGGACCATTTTTAACACCGTAACAATAACTCATTCGTTGACTTTAACTTATGCTCCAATTCTGTAATTTTAAAGGTCGGAGCACTTTTGCATAATGCATAAAGCGTAAGAAAATCAACTTCAGAGTTTTTTTCTTTTATTTTATGGAAAGAAAAAAAATGAAGGACTTCAATTGGTTTATTTATTTATGCATTGTGAGTTATGCATTATGCAAAGGCATTCCGATCTGTAATTACAAGATTCTGTGGTTCCACCCTTAATGATACTGAACTGTCATTAGCTTTAGGCACAATATGAAGCAACAGCGACAAGAATAGCGGTAGGAATACCGTAAAAATAAGCCCAATATATAAAGCCCTAGATACAATGTGACAGCAACAAGAACAGTGATTCGAATAGCATAGAAATAAGCGATATATAATTATCGCCTTCCGTTGCCGCAAAAGAAATAAAAATGCCAACCTGATCTTGTATATAGACTGTAGTACATTCTTTCATCTACTTCAAGATTATAGCACAGAATGAAATGATATAAAACAGAATAAAAAATTTGAATGTTAATTGGTAGGCTATAAGGCGATCATAGACATAGAATTCCAACTCGTCGGAAATTTATCGCTATTGCCTTATTCCGTGTTCCTATGTGCATTGACATATGCATTTCCATATGTTGGATTCCTCTGTTCCTATCACTATCGCTATTTCTATCGCTATCACTTTCCTCGCATTGTGTTTAGGACTTAAGATTTGCAGAATCGGGGTATTATTCTTCTACAAAAACTATTTGTTGGACACAACTTTGTTAAGGAAAAAATTATTTATTTTACATACATCATAGGATCATCATGCTAGGTCTATCTTATAAGTCTATAGCTATGGTCCACTTGACGCTACAATCCTATATTATTATTATTATTAGGCGTTAGGAACTCGAAAGCTCATTGCCGCAAATACCAAATCCCGCCACTGTTCCCGTCCCTGAGCCAGATCCCTCCATTTGTGACCCTCATTTTGTCCCCCTTTTTGAAAATCGGGATTATAATTGAGCTACAATCCTATAGGCACATAATATTATTTAATATTAAATAATATTTTAGGCATATTTCCAGAATATTAAACGTAACATTTGAAATATGTTTTACTGAAATTATATAATATTAAATAATATTCTTGAAATATTAATAGATGATTATATGTCCACTCTCTCTTCTGATAATATTGCATGATTATTAAAAGTAACATTATTTAGTGTTACTGTAATATTATATGAATATTAAAAAGTATCATAACATTTATTTTAATTTGTAAAACTGTTACACCGGTTCAGTTTAAATATATGTTTAAAGACTGAAAATAATTTTGGCGTGCAGTTGTAAGACTGGATATGTACATAAAATAATACGAAACGTTATTTAAGCACAAGACGTATATTGATAAGATATTTTCGTTACTGGATTGTGAATTTAAACTGCACTAATATAAAAATAATTAATATTAATAAATATTTTAATAATATTTCA
>NW_017305811.1:135331-140168 GCF_001594115.1 Trachymyrmex septentrionalis | reverse complement strand
TAATATATATATATATATATAATACTGATTCTACAATGAGTCGATAATCCTAAGTTTTATCAGTGAAGTTGACCACTAGCCAACTTGTACAACTAATGTTGATTGGTCAACTTCATTGATAAGACTAAGACTTCCGACTACAGACTCATTGTAGGATTAGCATAAGATTTTCTGTATACACATATAAATATTACAGAAATTTAAAACACGCTTTTGTAAGCGAGGTAGAACAGTGAGACAAAAAAGTCTCGTTATACAAAGGGTATTGCCTGTTGTATCTGCGCCAAATATGTCATCAGAAAATTTGACAACTAACGCTAGTGTATGTCAAATGCAAACTAATAAAATAACAGTAAATGCGAACGATGCTCAGGACAAAACTTTCTTAGACGCTTTAGAGACAAGTGGAGATACAAAGAATTCTAATTCAATTATTACTAGTGCTACCCAAATTCTTAAAGAAGGTGAACATCAATGGTTAAATAGCGAGGTAATTAAAATATTTATAATCAGTATAAATGTGCATAATATATTTTTGTGTGAAAAATTAATCGACAGAACAATCGAATTATAGGTTGCAGATTTTTCATTAAGCAGTTTCTTAGGGCAGCTTGAATCACCTATGAAAGGTTCACAAAGAAGTCAAGCAGGTGAACAAATTATAGAAGATATTCGTCCTTCTTCTGATGTAAATATAAATATACAATTTATATTAAATATTATTTTATTTTATACTTTTTATTATAAATGCTTGTCTGCTTTATAATGATATTTCAGGTTGTGTCACATATGCAATGCCTCATGGGAGAAAACAGTGTGGACTACATGGCAAAATTTGCAAATCTTGCATCTCAAATGGCTTGCGATGAAAACAAAAAATAGGTAAATCATAACAGTATAAATCTTTTAATAAAATTAAATAGTTTATATATTTTCATATTTGTAACACATGGAAAATTAGCTTGCTATTCTAACATACAGTAAGTCAAGTAAGAGCGTGGTCGGTCTTTCTCAAAGCTAATAAAAGATATCGCCCTAAATCTATCATGAATCCATAGAGGGTACCTTTGTCCTTGATGCACTATCAAGGAAGATTCAGTTGTCATTGAATTTTCTTAAGAGAATCACATTAAGCGCCATGAGTACCAAATACGCATCACGAAGCGTGTTCCTCACGTTGTGTTTCTCTGCACTCACTCGAAAGGTCCAAAAATATCACAATTAGCGGCTGCTAAATATATGAAAAAGTCGAAATCATTCGTACAGAAGTGAGTGCAGCGATATAATGTGGCAAAAAATGTCGATTTACCGGAATGATTTACCGGAACGTGGCTCGATATGCAAAGTGGACAAAAAAAGACAATAAAAAAATAGTGAATCTGTTTTCGCGGAATCCTGGCTTAACATTGCGTCAAGGACAAGCAAAATTGAAGTAGAAAGGTTTAGATATATCGTATGAAACTATTCGAACCTATCTCAAGGCTAATAACATGAACTCGACCACGCTCTTACTTGACTTACTGTAACTCAATGAAGTATGCGCATTTATCTGTATTTATTAAATTTTTGCAGAGATGCATTTAATACAGAATAAACAGAGATATACGTGGTATACTTCTAGAAAGGGAGTGATTCTACAGCTTTAAATAAATTGAAATAATAGCATAAATTTTTTTAAGCAGTCTTTCTTTTTTAGAAAAACAAACTGAAAGTTTCCTACAGGATTAGGAAAGTTACTTAATAAAGTAGTTATCGTTACAAGTTACTGGCTCTAAAAAGTAATATGTTACAGTTGCAGTTATTCAAAAAGTAACTTTTCACTTACTTTCCAGTTACTTTTTCATTATTATAACAAAACAACATGGGTAACATCAATATTATTAAGATTAATAGATATCAAAGAAAAAGATCGAATGCCTTTTAGGTCTAGCTGGGTTTTAAATACTAAGCATTAAAAAGATCGCAGCTTAGACCGTGGCCAAGATTTCCTATTTCTTATTTGATGAGTTTCAAAATATACGATCCAATAAGATTCTTATTGCTTAAGTACTTACACAACTATGTGAATTTATATATACTGTTAAAAAAAGATGTAATTAAATTAAAAAGAGTTACAATTAAAAATTCACATTTTAATTTCCTTTTTGGTAAAGTTTCCTATAATAATTTGTTTTTGAGTTATACTGAATTTACAAGAAAAAGTTGTCCATTTTGTAACACTTTCTTTAAAACGCTACTTTGTCAAAAAATCGTAGAAAAATGTTCCAAATATGAATTTGTCTGGAAATTAATCTTAAAGACTCGTTTTTGCCTAGCAGCCAATTCTGAGCCCCGCTCAAAGACGACCAATAGACAATGGGTGCATCCAGAAGCACGACCGCTCGTTGAGCGCTCAATGAGCTTTTGCATCTGATTGATATATTCCATTAGATCTAAAAATATAGATCAAACAGGTACAAGAGCTCACTGAGCGCATCGGACCTTGCTAATAACGAGTGTTTAATACCTTTTTCTTTGTTCCTAAAAACTTATAAAACGGAAAAGAAGAATAGAATAAAATTTTTCAAAATTTTCTGTTCTATTTGGAATTGGACGTACTACAATGGGTGCATTTAGAACGATAATTGCTCACTGAGCACTCAGTGAGCGCTTTCATCTGATTGGCATATTTCGTTAGATCCTAACATATAGATCAATAAAATTCCTTTAATTAAAAAATCACATCGAATGAAATAATAGTTGCAGTATTATAAAATTTTTTAATGAGAAATTTTTACCCATGTTTTAATAAAATAATAAAATAATGCCTTCAACATTTGTTCGACAGATGCAGATTTAGAAGAGCGGTGTTTTATTTAATAAAGAATTTTCTTATTCTGATATAATTGTTTTACATATTAATATTGAAATTATTGGATAAAAAAAAACTAGCTAGGTACAATTTTTTTTTTCTTTTAAGAATTTGACTTTATTTGGTGATTAAAATAAAAAAGTTGTGATTGTTGTTTTTATCAACAGTTTAAAAACCTTTTAGTCAAACAAAAAAATTCCTAATAAATATCTTAAATAATTTTTACCAATTTTTTTCCATTAAACTAAAAATTTAATTTATACTTAGATGCAAACTTGCGATGATTAACTTTTTTTTTATAATTAGAGAACCTAAAATTAAATGCAGTACATTAAGTACTTTTATGTTTTTAATATCATTCCACATCGTGCACCTTTGAAACATCATTTTTATTTTTATTTTTTTTTAATTTGCTGACATTCTGCATGAATCTTGAATTTCGTATGAAATTTTTTTTTGTTTATATTGTAAAAATACTGCTTGAATGTAAAACTAGAAGTTATTTTTACATAAAAATAATACCATATCACATATATTAGGTACCGCGGAAAGTTTGTGTCGTTTTTTCAAGAGATGTTTATAGGGGGAAAAACGCAAACTTTTGCATACCTAATATTTCACCATTAATATGTATTTTAATTAAGTAATCAATGTGCGCACCATAAATATATGAGAGAGGTGTAACACAGGCCAGAAGCCTAACGTAAGAAGAAGAAGAATGTATTTTTACTTCAAAAAATCTAGAAAAAAATTTTCCAGTTATAAACGTGTAATTTCCATGTCTGAGTTTTTTTTAGTGTTGTAATGATGATGTTCGAGATTGAGACATGGTTAATTGAGATCCTTCTAGTTTTCTCTATCAAATTTTATCTTATTTCCTTTTGTGAATGAATAATAACTTTGCTTCTGATGCCTGATCTATTTATTCGTTACTAAAAATTTTTACTTTATCGTTTTTGCTCCAAATTATTTCACAAACAAACAAGTCTATTTCAATATAGCACATAAGACTTAACTTGTTTGTTTTATGAATTTTCGTACTTATTAAATTACACTTGTCTTTTAATTATTATTTTTGTAAAGTATAATTAGGCAAGAAGAGATATGTTCTAGATAGAAGAAATTATTTTAAAAGACTATATACTCCATGCATATTTCTTTCATATTGTTGATACATTTTTTACACATCTGCGAAATTACTAGGAGTCCTTAGGAGTTTCGTACATATTTATGTCGATTATATTGTACTTCAAACTTTATATCATATTCTTTAACAAATCAATAATAATGAGATAGGACGTTCCGCCGTAAAAATATCCATATTTTTAGAAGCAGAGCCTAGTCTTTTTCCTAGCGAATTGCGAAATATACATCAAAATGATTCATAGTGCTTACGTTTGTACAATTACTGACACATGTTTATCTAGGGTTTATGATAATTGCAGGTATAATTATCCATAAACGTAAGCAACGTGTTTCACGGATGTCTTTCCTCCGAATCGATCGGTTATTTAATTGAATATTTTCAATTAATCGTACGTAATTATACGATGCGATATGTAATACGTTTGGAAATATAAATATCTATGGCAATCCAAAGAACGTAAAAGAAATATAAAGAATTGTATTTAATTAAATAAATTAAGAAGTATAATAAAATAAATAATTATGTATATGTAATAAAAGAAATATAAGGAATTATATTTAATTAAATAATAATTAAAGTAATAAATTAAAGGAATATAATAAATAATAATTAATTTAGTAATGTCATAAAAATTATTCAATTACTTAACGTCATAATTGTATGTTATAACGTCATATGTAATGTTATAATGTACTGCAGGGAGCAGATGTGAAAATGTTCATCATTATAAGTTTATTGTACATGCGTACATTTTCCTAAAAGCTAATTATTACAAATTACTTGTAAAAAAAATTGATGTGGATATACAAATATATGTATGTGCGTGCGCGCGCGCGCGC
>NW_017305811.1:56339-135231 GCF_001594115.1 Trachymyrmex septentrionalis | reverse complement strand
TAGAATTTCGTAAGGAAGATCGCGACTATATCGACGTGTATATGTATCTACTCTGTGCATCACTACGTACATACTATAAATAAAGTCGAACATAGGCGCCCACCACAAAATATTCAAAAGCATATTATTTTAAAATTTAAAAGTTATCTCAATTATTTGTACTCTGTTTAAGTACTTAGGAATAATTACACAAGATAATTTTTACGTTCAAGTAGCGAAAAAGAGAAAGTTTATAGTTAGATTTCTTTACTGACTGAGAATTCATATCTATTTTTTTTCGTCTTATATTTTAAGAAGATAATAAGTAAATCTGTATACAATTTTAAATATTAATAAATTATAAAACAATCAATAGTATATAATATGTAATTAATGACAGTAAAAATTATTATATTAATAATTTTTACTAATTTGATTATAAATCATTATTATTATAGATCATTATTTCTTTAAATATTTTTTTATTAATTTGTATAGTATTGACTTGATATTGATTTAAGATATTTTATTTCAATTTCGTTACTTAGTTTGACAAAAACATATTTTCACTTAATAACGATGAATTATTTTCTCTTATTATGAGGATGCATATGTGTAAAAGACCTATGGAAATACGCTGCGTCTCAACAGCTCATTATTATGAGAAAATACATAGAAAAGCATTTTGACATACCTATATGAAGAATATTTTCTGATTTTTATGCAACTGATGAAAACTGTGAGTATAAAACATCTTGCGATCATTATTCTCGTATACATTCTGTAATTTAATATGTGAATATATCATCCTAATTCGTTTTTATTGAGAATCTCGTATTTGCTCGTTTATTGGTCATTTTTTCTTATTATATAAACAATTTTGATGATATCGAGTATATATTCTATTTGTTTTGTAATGATAATAACTTTTAATTTGGATGTAAAAAAACATCCTAGATAATACAAAATATTAGAAGTGATTATTTCCGAGTTAAATCAGTTATCAATCTAGATTCTAGAATATTCGCTTTTCTTGGAGCGTTCTTCGATTTTTTGCAGTCGAAATTTTATTTCCCACAAGTAGTAAAAATTATATATTTTATTTTTAATTTGATCTAACAAATTGATAGATTTGATATAAATCATAGAATTTTTATTATTTAGAAAATTTTTTTTGAATCTTCTGAACATATAATTTGCCGATTAATTAATTTTAATCGGCAAATTTTAAAAAATTAATTGACATTGAAAATGATAGACAAAAAACTGTAAGGAAAAGAATAGTTGCGAAGTTTTGATTTTTCTTCATTGCTAAATTAATATATTAAAATTATCTATTTTTCTATTTCTTTTTTTATATACAGTATCCTAAATTTGATTAGTACTTTTTTAAATAAGTCCTTTCTGAATTTTAATTATGACTTGAAAAAAATCGGTTTTTTTTTCGTAATTTTATAATTGCTCGTGATTTTTTTAAATTAGAGTTTTTAAAATTATTTATCAAATAGATTCTCAATTAGCATGCTTCAGCAATTGCTTGCTTCATTTTTTGATTCTACAATTTCGGCTTCTTTGTTGTATAACTTTACTGCTGTATAATTTTTTTCTTTTTAATTTGCTGTACATTTACAAAGTCATAATATTTATTTAATTATTACACATGTTTTAGATTATAACTGAATTATATTTATAATTTTTAAAAATCGACTAATTAAATCCATTTATTTCTGAAAAAATTTAAGAAGTTACAAACATTAAATTAGTATCTTTTTCAAGGAGATATAAATAAAAATTAAAAATGTAATTTTGATATTATTTAGCATCGCATACTTTGCAATAATTTATTCTCTTTTTCTAAAAAATATAAAAATACGGAAAATTAGAAAAGGCAATTATGAAATCTTTTATTGATCTTTAAGGGGATGTTAGCGACGGGAACTATTACGAATTATACCTAAAATTTTAAAATTGGCTTTATGTGTGTGTGTGTGTGTGTGTGTGTGTGTATTATAATATATTTTATTTTATTATTTAAATTATATAAATTATATTTTTACAGAATTAAAATATGCACGAACAGAAAGTCCGAATGAGTCGATTTCACAAGAAACTTGAACAAAAATAATTTAAATAATTCATTGCTTAATAACTTAATTAATAACTTAATAGGGGGTGAGATTAGAATTTGCTTGATATGAAAGATTTACATATGAGTAGCATATAACAGTAATGATATCCAGCGGATCTCGGATTACTTGAACGAATAATATTAAGTTGTCAAACTAAAATTGTAAGCCTAGAAAAAATATATAGCTTGATTCACGTGTATACGTATGCTTAGCGAAGATTTAGAATGATAAACAGATCAGTAGGTGCTCGATCTTGTAAGAGTGGCGCTGCAATGTATTAGATAAAAATATATGTGTTTAATTGAGACAGAACGATATTGTAAAAAATGATTAAAGATGATATCATTTTATTATATATCGACTTTTTTATAATTTGGAATTGAAAAATTTACATTATTGACATCAAAGTTCGACTGTCGCGTTAACATTTTCTGAATGGGATTTTTTGAAAAGTATGTTCTTTTTTTTCAATGTAAAATGTTCTACAATATTTACTTGCAAAAAAATCAAAAAGTTGAATCAAAATTCAATTCTATTAGAATTAATAAAATCTAGTAGAATTAATAAAATCAAAATTCTATTGTAGAATTAATAACCAGAAAAAAATAAAATCCGTTTTGAAAATATCGACGCCAATGAAGCATAAGTAATTATTGCGTCAGCTATCGCGGTACGACGTACAGCGATGGTGATTGGCCGCGGTTGTGATGCGGGAAATCCCCGTTGAAACCTGTTCAACCGCGACTGTCCCACTGCAGTTTCATATTTGTTTTCTTCGTCATTCTCTGTCGAGTAGAGTTTTGGAGACCTCGTGCTCACTGTGCTCAGTCCAGTTCAGTCGTTCATGAGAGATGCGTAGTGGATCATTATCGCCGTCGCAGTTGCCGTTGCTTATCTGACTTGAAATAACTGTGTCCTATTCCGTATTTTTAATCGAACATCTCAAAACGATGAGTTTACTCATGTAATATCGACACGTACTTTGTAAATTACCGCGCGCTTAATTCTCGTACGTGTAATTATTGTAGCTACGCAAGTATAATAGCGCCTGATAGTTCTCGCTGATATTGTATGACAAAATTAAAGTGATAGTGTCAGTGCTGTTGTCGCGTGAAAATGGATTCGTTTAATAGCTACGGCAGGAGTGACTTGGAAGTGAGTTTAATATAAGAACGCATAATTTATATAATATTTGTATTATTTTTTTAAGCATCCTAAACCGTTGTGCGTGATCGCCGTTTTTTCTTCTATTTTGTTTTTTTTACGTTCTTTTATTGTTCACTTCCCTTTTATTCATACATTTTTATATCTTTTCCAATATCTGTCTCAGATTTAAGTTAAACACAATGCAAACTTATCGCTTCGCTGAAACTAAACAAAAAAAAAGATATGTACATTAGCTCTGTGTAATTCAAATTAAGAGAATAATTTTAGCAGATCCAGTAACTTTGTTCATTAAGTCACGGTATATTCGTTAATTTTTACACTCTTCTGTAACTAAAGATGGCTCATACCATTTCCGTGATATCATTATTTAAAATTTTGAAAACTTGAAAATTATAGAAAAGATATTTTTAGAATTGTAACGTAAGATCAAACAGGACTATAAATATTTGGATAACATAATTGAATTATGCGATTATTTAAAAAATGCCAACATTTAATATATCCAGATGAATCGAATCTTAATATTGAATTTTAAACCAAAAATTTCAACTTTCCAAATTAGGATAAATTGATAAGAGAACTAAATAAAGGTGAAACGTAATATGCTAAAATTTATGGTAATTATACGTAACTTTTTATACAGTATATTTGGTAAGAGTGTAGACTGTTATTTTTTAGAATAATAATAATTATAAAATTTTTTTAAATACAATTATTTTATTAAAATAGAAAAAGATTAAAAGGTATCAAAAAGAGTTAAAATTTTTAAGGTAAATTTAATAAGTTAAGTTAAATTTAACTTAAGTTTAAATTAGATGTTAAAGTTATTTTGGTTATAATCTTATATATTATAAAATGTGACTTAAATACAAGTTTTAAAATATTTAAAAAAATTTGAATAATATTTGTCGTGAAAAATTCAATAACAAAATGCAATAAAATATTAGTTTCAGTAATTATTTATGAGATATTGTCATTTTTGTATTTGTACATTTTCTTCAAACTTGATTTTTTTTCTACGAACAATGTGAAAATTATCCCATTAATTATTTTTTATGTTTTTATATTATTAGTCTTTTTCTTCTCTTCTCGCTTCTATTGTTCCTTTTCTATCTCTATTCCCCTTCCACTTTTATCCCGTTTCTCAACAAAATATTATAAAATATCAGAATGTCGCTCACACACTACAATATAACATTAGAAATTTCTAACTGTTTTCAATTTTCTTAACTCTAATCGCATTTACCTTTGTTAAATTAATTTGATGTATTGTTTCAATCACTGGATTATCCTAAACCTTCACACATTCAGGTATATATACAATAATTTTATTTATCACACATTCTTTAATATAGTTGTCAATTAAATAAAAATTATACTAAGAATTCTGAATATAACGATTATTTATTCATTGTCAGTTTAATTTTTACAATCTATTGTATTAATTTGTGATAATAGAATGTGTGCTTGCACAATTTTACGGAATGACTTACATGTTCAATTAATTTTATTATCATTACGGACAAATTGCGATCGATGTAATAGAAGGATGCAACTACGAAGATGACAAGACTGAAAGCATTGCATTGTTGCGACTGAAAATAGATATGAAGAGATAAGTCCACCACTTTGCGTATATAACTATAATTTGCAAAAATTATATTTAACCGTTTTATGATTTTTATTAAATTTGCGTTAATTTATCGACATGTATACACTGAGGATGACCTGACAAATAGGTCGAAAGGTGTTTTTAAAAATTTTAATATACGAAAAATTTGGCTCTTAGCTCTTCTGTTAATTATTTACGTTTAAATAACTTTTAATTTACATTTTAAAGTTTTAATTTTAATTGATAAATATAGCATGCTATTGTTGCTTATTAATTAAAATTAAATTTTTAATTTTAATTCTGTTTTAAGCTGATTTTAAATTTTAATCCTACTATTTTAAATCAATTTTAAATTTTAAATTCTGTGATTGTAGATATATCCATCGTTTATTAATTTACACGAAGATGAAAATGATCATTTACTCTTGGACATGGATTCTTTAGTTCCCAGACGAAGCAATTTCCTAGCAAACCGTGGTTGTGAACCAATCAAGAAGAAATGCTCGCTCGGTAATGTAATAAGAGTAGAAAAAAAAATCAATTTCGACTAATTTTTTTAACTTTCAAAAAAAAAGAAGGATGTATTATGAACATGGACATATTTCATATATAATTATATAGATATATTTATGAATATTTATACATGCATATGTATGTTTATACATGTTTATATATATTCATGTATGAAAAATTTTTTATCGAGAAGTTAAAAGTAAATTTCTTAAATTTATACATAATGCATTATAAATTATCTGTCGATAATTTTACATGATTGTTGCTTTAAATAAATTTAATCTTAATTATTAAATTAATAAAAGCATATTTTATCTCATCATTCGTAAAATTTTGCGAAATTTTTATTGCTTCTTTGATTTTATTGCTACTTGTTAACAGACTCAACTATGGCATACATTGAGTTGTCATGAATTATAAAGGTACTAGTTATGTCTATCATATTTTTGGCTCCTAATGGAATTAACTCAAACTTAAATTATCGGAAGCACCTTATATATATATATATATATATATTGATGGAAAGCAATATTTTTTTAATTCGAAATCATTAATACAATAGGCGAGGGAGGGGCTATACTCCACAATATATTAGATTTTCTAACTTAAATAGACATTAACTTTAAGGATATCTCGTTTTCAAAAGCAGAGCAACTTTTTCTGGCAGATTTGTTCATTTTATTAAAAGATGCATCGATTGGTACATTTTTTAAATACCATTAACTTAATTTTATATGTAAAATAATTATAACAATTATATTGAAAATCACATAATCCAGATTAAGGCGATATTTTACATAAACTTTAAAAAAATTATTTTTCAGAAAATGGAACCCGTTGAGATACGTACATATATACAGAAAAAAAAAACGTGATATTAGGATTAACCCGACTAACTTACCTTTTTAAAAAAGGTAAAAAAAAGCGCTAAGAGTACTCCACCTCGAAAAAATAATTATTGTACTAATTATGAATTATAAAATTATAAGTTATAAAGTTATAAATTATAAAATCTAAATGATACTATCTTTATCTATAGCTGTACCAAATTAATAAGTAAACCCAAGAGTGACACTATTTTTTACACAGTAAATAAAAAGAGTATACGTCACACACTAGATATTTGATCGTAGCGCAAAGTTACAAATTTATTGTTAAATATATAAAAATTATAGACGTTTTAAATTGGCCACCTGTAGTATATCAAGTAAAACGAGAAAATGATATAAATAAATTATTTAACGATAAGTCTCAGATATATAAAATGCAATAAAATAATTTAAATAAATTACATAAGAATCAGATAATTGAAACACAATAAATTTCACGAATGTCAAATCAACTACAATAGTTACAAAGGTAAATTTCAACTTGTTAATCAATTTAGTTTGTCGATGGTATATTTTCAATCTGTAGAAATTCTTGTCGATTACTTCGCTTAATTAGTTATTCAGAGATTCTTTATCGGTATTATATTATTGATCATTATATAAACATCATTTCAAATTTCCAAATTCTAATTAAAATTAATATAACTTTAGTTTGTTAAATTAGTTATTGAAAATGAAATCTAGTATATTTAACATACTGTGTTATGACCAACGATTATTAGAAAATCATTCCGTATGCAGAAAATCAAGACTGCAAATAGAAGGTGGAAACTTTATTTTAACAAGAGTGTATAATTTTCTGTAGATATCTTTCCGAGCTACCTATTTATATGATTGAAAAGGAAAGAGAAAAATATTAAAGAGAGAGTAACTTTTGTACTAGGAGAGGGACATTTATCTAGTATAGGAAGATATGTCAGGTGGCCGCTCTGTATCGTTCTAATATACATATATATACACACTAACACAGTGAGTTAGAATCTCTATGGCTATCCTACTATTAATATCAATAATAATACTAATATTTATATTTGTCATCACAACGAAGTACTTCTAACGCGTTCTCGCGTTTTTAT
This sequence comes from Trachymyrmex septentrionalis, assembly GCF_001594115.1. Taxonomy (NCBI): domain Eukaryota; kingdom Metazoa; phylum Arthropoda; class Insecta; order Hymenoptera; family Formicidae; genus Trachymyrmex; species Trachymyrmex septentrionalis. The sequence goes on along the minus strand of NW_017305811.1, from coordinate 127,865 downwards.
TGTCAACTTGAACAACGAATCTAATAATAAATTATTAAGAAAAAAATAACTTCAAGAGATAATTAATTTGTTATCTTTCCAATTTTCTTATTTATTTGTAGTGAATTAAAGTTTAAACTACTACTTTCTTACTATCTGCGATTACCAACCTACTCACTGGTAGGATTTTTGAACATTAATGTGTTACAACGATTTATGAGAAACCAATCATATACTGACTTCAGCATGATTATTCGTTCGATCAATCTGAAACATTTTGCATTCGATTATTATACAGTTTTAATGTATAAACAGCATGGATTGACAGATATTGCCTGTAGATCTGATTCTAAATTCGTTTTGATAGGTGACGAAAGCGAGGAGATCGACGGCACTGGATGGTCCGATAAACCTATCAGAACCTGGTGTCAAGAGGAAACAATAAATTGGCTTATGTCAGCCGCGTCATATATCGGTCAACCTTACAGTTCCATTCAGCACAGTCTCGCCGTATCCGGGAAAGAAATTGTTACTTTTACGCGAGAAGATTTTATTAATCACGATCCTGTGTACGGAGACCGATTGTACAATCTTCTCCATTCGCAACGTATATCAAACCTTTGTATGTATACACGTTGCTACATTTATAAATATAATATATTTATAGATATAAAAAATGGCCAAAAACTTCGAATTCAATATAACGATAAATTCAGATTTTTCATTTTCCTAATTTATGAAGATTTCTGAAAAAGAATATCCCTTAAACTTATTTAGGTTTTGTAAGTTTTCTTTGGAAATTATAAAATGAGAAATCTTAAAATATTCTAGAATTAATACATAAAAAGTTCTACAGAAAAAATATAGATTGTCGTAGCATTTCTGAAAAATGTTCTAATTTATAAGAAAATGTGAGAAATTTTCTAAAAAATTAAAAGTTTTAGCCGAATAAGAGGGCAAAAATGCCTTCAAAAAATTTGAAATTTTTTTAAATTAGAGAGACATTTCAAGAAACTAATTTAGGTGTAGTATTAATTTTTAATGTACACGTAAGTAAAGTTTCAAATTTTTTGGAATCTGGGGCACTTCGACCTCTCCCTTATTCGGCTACGGGCTTTATATAATACAAAAAATTCTGAAAAACATGAAAAGTTCTTAGAAAATTTTTTTCATGGTATGATAAACTTTATCCTATGCATCCTCATAGAAAAGGAAAAAGCAGAACATGGAAAAAAAACACGGAGGCTAAATAATCAGACTGAAGATTCTGTTTCGCTTTTCGTATCCAGGCTTCTCACAATTGTTTAGCACTCCACCATTTTTTTTCTTTCCGTTATTGTTTCGTTTCGCTATTTCTTTCTCCATCGGGATTTCCTTCTCTAATTTTACAATATATATATATATAAATTATAATTCGCGATGTATTAACTGTCATTAGAAACTATAAACTTTTGAATTTTCGAGTTGGGAATCTTCCTTTGTTAAATAAATGATGCAAATGCAAAATGATTATTGAGTGTGCTGCAAATCTAATACAATTTATTAATTTTTGATATAGTACCACCATTTGATACCATTCAGGCACAATCGGAGGATGAGTATACGCGAGTCAATTCTAGCAACATATCCGGTAAATCATTTTAAAAAATACTTCAACTGAATTATTATCTTTTACTTATATAAAATCAATAAAATTACATAATACACACATATAAATGAACACACGTATAAACACACATATAAATGAACACATGAACACTTAAACACATCTTAGACAGCACAACTGATCTATTTAAACTCGAAAAAATGCATCTTCTTGTTTTTTATGAATTAGCATAATTTGTTCGTAATGAACTCAAGAAAGAGGTTCAAAGAGAACAAAAAATGAAATTATAGAGCTCTATTAAAATATTACTTAAAAGTTATTTTGATTTTATTGCGAATTCTTATATAGACTAGAAAAATATTACTTTTTGAATATGAAAAAAAGATCGCAATTGATACAAAAGTAAATTCTTTTGAGAGTCTTAGGAATACTTTTAGAACAGAAATGAAATAGAAAAGGAATTCATTTCGTCAAATCACGAATCAAAAAAGAATTCTTTCTCCCAGATAGGACTCTCTGTCCTATCTGAGATCACAAATATTTTAAATCATTTTCTTGCTTTTTCCAGATGCGGAATCAGATAATAGTATCGAAATTGCAACCAAGAGGCTGCCAGGTAGACCAAGAGTATTAAAGACTAAGAAAAATAGTAAGTATAACTGCGAAATATATAATAATTAAAAAATGCATGTACCATAATACAAGATATTAGTAGCGAAAAATTTCTATAAATTCAATTTTATTGATTTTATTCTGATATAATTGAACAAATTAGTCAGAACAATTATAAACGTTTCGGTCTCGATTAGACCATCTTCAGTATGTCTATAATTTTCTATACAATTGAAATAAATATTATTTAACGGTAAAACGCAAAAAATTGAGATTTACAAGTCAATTCAAATGTCCAAATATAAATCATTTCTTGAAGGTTAGTGTACGTAAAACGCTTGTTAATAATTAAAATTGTTTAGAGAACTTGGAGAATTTATTCTTATTAAAATCTTTTTTCAAATTTGTCTAATATGATTCTTCGTTGCATTTGAAGTTAAAGTAAAACATGTTTGGCACAAAATTTCCAGACTCTAATATGATCAAACCACGTAATTAATATATGAAATTTAGTTATTCAATTATTAGTTTTAGTTAAACAAACTGTGTCAAAGCAAACTTCGATATTATAACTAAAGTAATGGATTGATGACAAGCTATTTTTACTGCTACAATTTTTAATTCTCTGCTAATTCTCATATGAGTTATCGAACTTACATATAAAACAAGACAAAGATACTTAGGAAGGGGTCATACTGATGTTATGTGAAGCAGAAATATATTTAGTATAGGTAAATAATTACTCAACAATTTTTCTGTATCGCTTTGCTTATTAATATCACCAATTAGTCTTTTTATAAGTATCATTTCGGAAATCATTTTTTTTATAGGATAGTTCTTCTTTTTAAAACACAGATGTTATTTCAATCTATAATTCATGTTCATAATTTAATTGATGTGAAACTACAGAAAGAGATTATTTTTTGGTTCACTCTATGTTCTTTAATCCTCGTTTTAAGTTTCCTTTTTATTTGTCTTATATAAGAGAAATCACAATTCAGACAATTTATTTTATATACCACATCAAATTGGTTGATTTTATCCGTTCTATCTTTTCCTATTTTTATAAATTAATTTAAACAATTCATTAGTTTATAAGATATATTAAAATCATTTTTTTCCAATTATTTTAAAGTTTTCTGATATTTTATTTACATATGGAATTGTAAAGAATTTTTTTATATTAGTAGAACTAGAATTATTATTATTAATTTCCTTTTGTTTTCATATAAATTATTTCTTCTAGATAATGTTTTTATTTTCTGGTTTATAGTGGAAAATATTATATTTAGAAGATAACCGTTATTTAAAACCATTAATTAAAACATTAATCATGAAATTGACATTTTTAATCTGGATGAAAGAAAAAAATAAAATTCTATCAAATTGTCCAATTATTATTCTTTTGTGTTCGATTTGTAACTCAAATATTGGCTCGAATTAATCGCTTTTTTATAAATGTCAAATTTAATACAACCATCCTCCATCTTTAAATTAACGTCAAGAAAGTTAATATCGCCATTGTTCTTATGTTCCACAGTAAATCTCTAATGATAAGAATTAAACGTCTTAAGAACTAAATCGATTTGATCATTTGGAGTCGCAAGCAAAATGTCATCAATGTAACGATAATAAATAGGAATATTAATGCTGGAAAATATTTCTTCAAATTTTGAATCACTAAATTTGCTAAGATCGGAGATGCCACGGGCATATCAAATATCTGTTTGAAGTATTTTTTATCAGATTTAAAGAAAGTAGAATTGAGAATAAGATATATGTATAGCCGTTAAGAATTCTTGTTTCGGAATCAATGTATGTTTTGATATAGAATTCCATCTTGCTTTGATACTTCTTAGAATTAAATCTGTGGGAATATTAGTGTATAATCAATGCCTAAAAGGTTACAACACTTTTTTTCCGATGGGTTTCGGAATGCAGTTTGCTCACCGAACGATTGGTTCTTATTCATGGATCTACAATAAGAACCAATTGCACGATAAGTAGGTTGCATTCCAAAACCCATTTAAAAAAAATGTTACAACTTTTTAGGCCCTGACTATACATAGACACTATGTCAAAAGAAACAAGTTTATAGTTCTGATCTAATGGCATTCCAATTAATTTCAATACTATTTTATAGCTTTTTGATATCACAAATTTCTTTTTTTAAACTTCTTTCAAATATGTAACAAGAGGATAATGGGGACTATTAATGCAGCTATCATTCTCAACGGATTACGTTCTTTGTGTGTCTTCGAAAGCCCATAAAATCTCGATAGTGTTCCATCGGAAACATGTAATTTCTTATAAGTAAATTTATCTCAATGTATTTCCTATTGTTCGACCTAATTAAAAATGCGCGTATTTCAATAATTATTTTATTCGGGAGATCTTTATTAATGGTCAAAGTGTGTGTTATTATCTGTTAAAATTTCATGCATTTTCCATTATATTCAGTTAATGTTGTCGAATTACCCTTATTTGCACGAGTAATTAGAATATCAGAATGTTCAGCAATAAATTTTTGCGAAATATATTTCTCGATACACAATATATTACATACATGGTGATTCAGAACAACCCAGGTGTCCCTGAAGAGACGTATTCCTGATCGAATTCTAAGACGATTTTTCCTTTACAAAAATTTTGCCCGAAGCTTAATTTTCAAATTACAAGAAGAAATAGTTAGTGTATTACGTTAGATGCGAACGCTTTACGCATGGGACGCACATTGATTGGATGCATTTACACGTTTATAAAAACACGTTCCTTCTTACTTTTTCCCTCTATCACATTAGCTCTTTGTCTTTCACATATTTTAAATATGCTAATTTCGTTTTATAAATTATAAATTAGAATGATGAAAGGTTTAATACATGTAATATTAAATGTATTTACTGAATTATACGATTTAATTGCATTTTTGTAGCCGCGAGTCAAGGAAAATTATGGGAATTTATTAGAGATTTACTACGTAATAGAGAAACGTGTCCAAGTTTAATCTGCTGGGAAGACTATTCACAAGCCAAATTTCGCTTCGTAAAAAGCGACGAAGTGGCAAAACGATGGGGTTCGCGGAAAGGAAATACAAAAATGACTTATGAAAAACTTAGTCGAGCTATGAGGTAATAATAAATAATAAAATTTTTTTATATCTTGTGAAATAATTTAAATATATTTAGATATTGCTATATTAGTTTTTTTTATTTTGCAAAATGATGCTTTTTAGGTACTATTACAAGAGCAAAATATTTCTGCCAGTACTTGGTCGCAGACTGGTATATCAATTTGGACCAAATGCGAAAGGATGGCAAACGGATAACCCAAATTTCCGATACTGAAATGGTGTGTCGAAAAAAAGTCACAAGTTCGTAATATCGAACGTGTAAAATCGAAAAATTGTAAAATATTTCGCACGATGTGCGAATGAAATGTTTTTCAACATTAGAAAAACAATTACTGTTATACGTCCGTTGTATTTTAAACATCGTCAAATGTTATGTTTCTTACAGATAAAGCTAATAATAGAACAATCTTTAAAAAAAGAAATAAGATTTGAAAAAAAAAAAAAAAACATTTATTTTTTCCTTTCTTGATTTTAATTTCTATACTTTTGATATAAATACTTTATATTCCATCTGTTTTACAAAACTAATCGTATAATAATTACGATTACGAATTTAATCCTTCGCCGGCAATGTGAAATTTTCACTTTTCGCCCGTAAATTAGAGTTTTGAGGTCAATAACAGATTTTTTTAACTATTTTGAATTGTATAAAAATCTGAAAATTCTTGTACACATACTTATGAAATCTTATGTTTTTAACTATTAGGTGTTCTGGTTAGTTTTGAGAGCTCACAAATGATATAGATCTGCTAAAAATATTTTGAAATTGAATATGTCATTTCAAAGCTTGCATATTTCTACAAATAATTTGACACAGTTCTATGCATTCGTAAACGTAACCATACTTTTTAGTGCGATTGAAAACGGGACGTGATAAAAAATATTTTCGGCTATTTTACTGCTTTGATTCGAAGAAAACGGTTGTCGAAACTCACCGATTCATTTTAGAAATTTATTCTGAATCTGCTTCATCAGTTATTAAAACGTGAGTACTGGTATTGACGATTTAAAAATGGTGATTTTAATTTGAAAGACAAAGAACGTTCAGGCCAAAATTTTTGAATGAAAACTCAACTCAAACGCTTGAAGAATTAGCTGAAGCATTAAATGTTGGTAAATCAATTGTTTCTGATCATTTACTAATAGGAAGGATTCAAAAAGAAGGTAATGAGTTCCACAAATTATCTGAATTGACTATTCAAAATCGTTTAATCATTTACATTTCATTGCTTTCTCGTCACAAAAAGAAGCAATTTTTATATAAAATAGTCAAGTATTGTTAACATTTTTGTACATCTAACAAGTTTTAGTAGCTCAACAAAAACATTAATTATCATTTCATCTATACATATAAAATTTATATTAAATATTACTTATAAAAAAAGTTCACATATTATATAAATAAAATAATTGTTTTTTTTTTGAAGAATAGCTTTATTTTCGCCTTTTTTTCAATGTCAAAGATGTATTTGAATTCATCTTTCTCTTTCCAGTCTGCAAAGTCATAAAAAAATATACAATTTTTTTCAATAGTAGCATATAAAAATTAGATAAATGAAAAATATGTCGCTTATTTACTACATACAAATCAAGAAATAAAGTTTTCCAAAAAATAAGTTTAAATGTTTTGAATCATTAAAATTTTGTAATTTTCATTTTGAAATGTATAGCTATATCATTGTAGCAAATGAGCAATGTACAATAGTAATGCATTTTATAATATAACATTATATAATTAAATTATATACCTTAATTTGTAAATCCAAATCTGCTATTGTTTCTGTTTCCTTTTTAAGTGTATTATTTGTGTCTTGATCAATATGCGGAAAGATAAAATTTCTTCTTATATTTACCGCATGAGAGACAGAGTCACCTTGTTTTGCCAATGATGCTATCCTCGCTAACGATTCTTCTCCTCGAGTTAAGAGTGAACGTTTTTTTATAACATTCTGTAAATTATATATAATAAGTAGACTACGAATATTTATGCAAAATACTTAACTGAATATTTTGCATAAATTGCATATTTAGGCAGATGGCAATCTCGACCTTTCTATTTTACTTTTTAATAATTTTTTAACGAATAACGATCGATTAAAACTGTCCGATGGTTAATATTCAGTTAAGTATTTTGCATAAATATTCGCAATCTAATAATAAGTATTTTGTATGTGTGCGTGCGTGCGTGTGTATATACATATATATAGGTATGTACAGGGTATCTGAAAAATGCTTAAACTCATACAGAGGCAGAATGGACTAAATTGAATAGAAAAGCCCTGTAATCATTTTGTAATTTTTGCAATAATTAACGAGTTTAATATTCATTTGTGAAAATAGTTAAAATCGCCCAGCCTAAATGCCAAATGCAAGCGCGGGCGAGACAGAAAGCGCGTTCGCCGTTAAGCACATGGGAAGTTGTTTATTAGCGGCAATACGGGCTACGCACGAGTCGCGTATACCCGATTAGCGTTGGATTTCCGTTTTTTTGAGTTATGATTATGATTATTATTCCCCATAATGGAAGGGATAACATGGTGTGCAATTGGACAGTGTGTCTCTCGAAATCTCTGTCCTCTCTGTCTAGGATTGTTCATAAGAAACTGTGAAACGCTAAACATGGGACGGTATTCATAGTCCATTTTTATTTTAAAACTGTCTAAATATAATGTCTTAAGGTGCTAATACAGTCCTCACATTGATTTACGATATCTTAAGATTGTACTTAAGACAGTCTTAAATGTAAGAATCGACTCTGAATAGAGATGTTTCGCGCCGTGAAGTTGTACTGAATCTTTCCTTGCGCAAGGATTGCATTTTCCGATGCATATATCAACTATGCCAGAAGAGCGTTTAGTAAAACACTCGGCGTGTTGCAACTCGTCAGCAAACCGTCGTGCAACGATTGCGTTCGGCTGAACACACCCAATAACTCATTAACTATTGTAAAAATTGTAAAATAAAAGACTTTTCTACTTAGTCCATTCGGCTTTTATGCGAAAATTTAATTGTTAACTATCAGATATCCTGTTTATACAAGCTATTACTTATTCATTTGCTTATGAGACAATATACGCTATATTTTCATTAATATTGATAAATTAATAATCTTACATATATCTGACATTTCTTTCCAATACTTGGTCCATTCAAGAGATCTGTTATATTTCGTGGCATAATTGGTTCTATATTCTCAGAAGAATTTACTTTGTCGAGAGAAGTATCTCGTTTTTGTGACTCATTACCTTTGATCTTCTTAACAGCTTCCAGTCCGAGTTTAAAGATTTTACTATGACATAATTCATCTTCAATTTCATTATTTGAGCACTTCTGTAAAGATATGATATATCTATAGAAATATTCTATCTATATTCTTTAAATGTGATCGTTATTATACAATAATTTAGTACCATTCTTTCCTCAAGAAATCTGTCTCTTTCATTTTTAAGTTTACTCCACTTTGCTTCTTCCTCATCGTCTTCCACATCTACCCAGCCTTCGTTCTCATCGGATATTTGTGACATCTCAATATTATTTCCTAACTTATCTAAACAAAATCATAAGGTTATGCACATATTGGAGAATATCAAGTATTAACATTTTGGAAATTTGAATCTTATAAAAAATATTTGAAAAAAGAAAAAGTATATTATGATAATCGTCCGTCATTAAAAAAATTATCATAATTACACATCATAAATGTTAAAAAATATATGTATATATTGTACCTATATTTTTCCATTTGAATTTACGCTCACGTCCCATTCCATCACTATGTAAATCGCCGTCCTCAAATAATAACTCTTTCAGCAATCTCACGTCTCTTTTATCTTCATCTAATAGTTGTTTTATATGGATCTTTTCCAGTTGATCTTTCACTTCGTGTTCATCTATATGTTCATCATCAGCTTCTTCAAATTCTAAGTTATCCAAATTCTTCTCGTCTTCATCGGCAGAATCCCAATCGCTTTCACTTAACTCTGCTTCTTCTTCCACAAAACTAGCTGCAACTTTTTTTATATCCTTTTCTGGCACAATTATAATTTCATTTTCTTCGGAATCGTAATCAACATATTGTTTCTCTTCACTATTTATATCATCTTTATTAAAGAATTGAGAATTCCCCTCTTCCGAGTCAGACAAATTCAATACTTTGGCAAAACGTTTTTTAGGTTTTAGAAATGTATCTTCATCTTCGTCGTCTGAGGACATAACTCTTAATTTTAGTTCCGAATCCATTGCGCTAACTTTATTTATTTTATCTACATGATTTACAGAATTATTAGAATCTTCATCTAATGTTAATTTTATATTTTGAAGCATTTTGTCTTTTGAATTTTTTGATTTAACAGCAACTAGTTTTGCGTTAGAATTTCTACATTCAGAATCATTTGAATGTAACTGCAATTCAGTAGTACTAGATTGTGAAAATAAATCTATATCAGTTCTTTGCGGAGATTCAAATTTACCAGAACACAATCGCATAAGATATTCGTCATCAACAGTTTCTCCAATATCATCAAACAGTTTTTTTTTAAAAATAGATTTATTTTTACATACAGAAAGCTCATCATTCTGTGTATTTTTCATAGAAAGGAACTCGTATTTATCAACTAAATATTCTCTTTTTTGTGAATCTTTTTCATTTTCTAAGGTAGTATTCAATACGCTTAGTTGCGTTATAGGAGAAACCAAATCGAGCATACTTGTTTTCGTCAAAGGTGTCTTGCATATCTGGCTTCTTGTAGTAACTTCTTGTTGACAAGCGGGCATATTGCTTTCATTTTCACTTATCCAATCAATATCATCGCAATGTGTTTTAGATGCATTTATGTCTGTCGGCATATTTAATTGACTGCTATGATTTTGTAAATAGCTCGGATTTGTAACGTTTGAATCGTTTTGGAACTGTTCTATTAACTTTGTTTTTCTATCATTTTTAGTAATGTTAAAGCTTTCACAAGCATTAACATTGTCAACATCTTTCAAATCAGATTCATTTCCATTCTTCATATTTGCAAAACTTTCTTCATATTCTAAACTTTCTTCATTTTCTTTTCCTTCATATTTATCTTCATTATCATCATCATCATTATCATCATCATCTTCTTCATTATCATCATCGGTTTCTATTTCACTTACATCGTCGTCCATGTATTCTTTTCTATATTTGAAATTTGTAGATTGTTTACCATATTTTATATGATCCTCATTTTTATCACATGTCTCTTCTATACTTGAATCTTCATTGTCTGTAACTTCAGCTTCATCATCTGCAAATAGGCATTTACTCCTTTTTTTATCTCTAATGCAAACGTCATTCTCTTCGAATTCGCTTTCTTCACTGTCACTTAATTCAAAATCCAGTTCAGCTTGTTCTTGTTCATCTAAATCATAATCACTTTTTTCCTCTCTATTCCATTCTTCCTCCTGCGTTTGCAGCTTTATTTCTTTCAGTTTCCATACTTTGTTACGCTTTAAAATCATTTGTAATTTGAGATCTTCCTTTAAACGCATTAATTTGGCTCCAGGCTTATTCAATTCAGAATTATCAATGTTAACAGATGTCTTGTATGGAAGTGCTTCATTAATTGGAAGAAGACTATTCTTATTTTGTAAGTGTGCAGTTATTTCAGATTTATTATCACTCTGTTTTTTCGATTTTACATCATCTCTTAGATCAATAATCATACCTGGCGATCCTCTTAAAGTAACTTTCGAATTGGATACTAATGTTGATAACTTTTTTCTATTCGTGAAAGTCTCGTCTGTAGATTTTGAAAGAACTTGTAGGTGATTATCAATCTTTTCACATTCATCTGCTGAAGAATTATGTTGAATTTTTGATTGAATATCATTAATTACAAGAAAAGGTGATGACGATACGCTATTTATTTTAAAATATTGATCTTTTTTTTCATTATTCATATCTTCTGTAGTACATTCATTAAAATTTGAACACATAATATTATCTGTTGTATCATTATCACTTTGAAATATTTCAGTTACTTCCTTACTATTTATACTATTAGAAGTTGTTCCTATTTTCGTTGCTTCTGTAACCGAATTTTTATCTCTTCTGTTAATTACATTGGAATCATCTTGATATACCTTTGATATTTGATTCTCTGTCACAGTAATTTTTAACTTTTCGTCGTCATTAATACATTTTTCCTTATTCAAAGAAATAATAGTTTTAGCTGTTTCTTTTATTATTTCTTGTTCATCGAGATATGTTTCACAGCTGTCATTTTCAAAATGTATGTCAATCAATTTTCTTGGTGAACTAATTTTTGGAAAATTTTGATTATATTCATTTATTATCTGTGGTAGTAATGTATCAAATCCATCTGGATTACAATTATTATCTATTGAGGAAGCTAACTCTACACCTCGATGATCTACTTCGCAAAAATCATTTTGAAGTAACATCTCACACGCATTAGCATCTAAATGATTTTTCTGTACAATTTCTTTTCTAATAACTTGAGAATGTCGATTACTTGTTTCAAATCTTTTAGGATTTTGAATATGTGTGTGCTCAATACATATTGATGACATTTCTCTTTCATTTCTAATGGAAGATTTTTTTATATTTTTACTAACCAAAGGCATAGATTGTACATCATCTTCCGAATCTGAAGATTTATAAAAAAGTTCTGCTTCTTTTTCCTTTTCCGCAAGTACCTGACTGTATAATAAAATTATATGTAAATATAATTTGTTTATATTTTAAAAACAAATTTGTAAAACGTGCGTGAGTATACGTTTAAAATATAGTATAATATAATGTGTATAATGTATGTATATAGGGTGTCATAAAAAGATCAGGACATTGAATTATCTAGGAAAGATGACATTTTCGTGTAAAATTTTCCATACAAAAGTTGTAGAACACTAATTAATCCATTATATGTAATATTGGAGTGACTTTGAATAATCTTAGGAATGCCACATTAAGATCGCCCCGAGTTATTTTAACGAGAATCCCTTTTTTTTTTTTTTGCAAATTCTTGTAGCTGACATCAAGACCTTTTCAAAACATGATTAAGTTCCATATGATTAAGTTCCATTTGGCGAAAAAATATTTGACATACGCTGCTAAAGTTTAAATACTGCCGCAAATTAGCGTTATTCATGGTACACCATGCGGAGATTGCACAGTTGGATTTGCATATCAAATCAATATCATAATAGGTAACTTGGTACCCTACAACTTTTGCATAAAAATTGCAAAATAGGTCTTTTTCACTCAATTCAATTCGCTCTACCTGCTCACAAGAGATGATGCAGTTATTACCACACTATATAACCTAATACATCTATAATTTATGTACATACATGTATAAAAAATTACCTTACTATCACAGATGACATCTTAAGTTTTGCTGCTGTTGAAGGCGCTTTCGGAAGAGCAGCTGATACTCTTTTTCTATTCAAGAATTCCTGTAATGTACGCTGTTTTGGCCTATGATATGGTAAAGAAATTTCTGTTTCTCTTAATAAACGTTGACTTTCACTATGTATCTGACGCATTGCCTCATCTTTAGAAGCTCTTATAGAGCCCTATATATTATAGGATCAAAATAATGTTATTAATTTAGAAGATTATATTTTATATTAACTGTTATAATATAACATCCATTGCTGGCCAAGATTTGTAATTATGGTATGTTAGTGTGACGCGTACTGACGTTTATGTCTTTCTTTTTCTTAAGGGGAGGTTCTACTTTGGAGGGTTAAAAAAATCGATTTTTTTTTACATTTTTTGTATCTCTAAAGTGTGTAAAATATGTCTGTAAAAGGCTTTTGCAATATTAAAAATTTTAGAGCAATTTATGACTTGTTGAACTAAATTTTGCATCGGTCGAAAATCAAGTGAACTCAACGGATTACGCAAAACAAGTAAAAATCGAAAGAAGAAGGACTCAAATGTAGCAAAATTTTTTTCTTCGAACAGGAGGAGAAATTAGGGCAGCAATCGCTGATTAAATGTAAGTTGCAAAATATTGTAATTAACGAAAAGTTAAAAAGTAAAACTTTAAACGCGTTTTTTTCGAATTTATATTTTTCAAATTGGCGGGAAATATACAGCTTCAACCAATCATCCGATTGACATGAAGCTTTTTCCTACAAAAAATAGATAATTTTTATAGAATTATGAATCTAAAAATGCTATAAATTTTCCAAAATAACTATTTCTTTGAACAGGTTGAAAGTGAAAAAAAGTTTGTGAAAATTGACACTTATAATTTCAAATGGCTGCTATTCTGTAAATTTTAAAATTTTTCAAATAAAATGAGGTTTAATGGCCCTACAAATTTAATACATTTTAATAATTACATTGGTTTATTTGTCTCGGATAAACTGTCGACAGTCGAGATTTCCCGCCACGTACGCGCTGCACGCTCTGATACATCCATAGGCTACAGCCGCAATTTTCTACATTTCTAAAAACAAAAAATTTTTTTTGTATGTTGAAATATAAAAAACAATGTAAAAAGCATTATTTTGATATCTCTTTCCTTTTCTTATGAAAAAAATTGGTAAAAAATATAATAAACATAAATTTTGAACTTCCATACTAGAACCTGCCCTTAAGAGATAACTGTAAACACCGATATATTGTATATCAAGTTAGTGTCCAGAATTCCACAAATCTTAGACAACACTGCTTTAAATGTTATATTTTAGATTCTTACTGTTGTCACAATTATTATAAATTATTAAAACAATTAATAACGGGCTAAAAAATAGATGTTCAAGAACTGTAAACATGGCAATAAAGTTTGGTGAATGTTATGAGAAAATAAACTAAATTAATCCATTTATATAAGAGATCCAATTATATAAGAGAAATCCTATATCTGGTCAAAGCGAACCTTAATGCTTAAATATTTATTTGTAAATTTATATACATATCTGATCAAAATCACCGGGCGCTGAAATCCTTTTCGGTTTTGAAACTCAATCATGAATAAAATCAAAGTAGTAATATCATTTATTAAATTTACAAGTAATTTATTAATTTTGTATGTTTGTCTTGAAAGCATCTTGAAAGAATATTAATTATTTCATGTTATTATAAGCATCTTAAAAACTGTAAATAATTTGGTGCGAAAAACATGTCTCAGTCGGGATTCAAACCCGGATCTCTAGTATTCCATGCTGGTCATTCTTGCCATTCGAAACTTCGACAATATTTGTCGTAATAACCAATAACTAGTGAGTGAACAGCATTTTTCAAGGAAACGTAGGATTAATAATTATAATACGAATTTGGATTGATAAGAATAAATCTAATTAAATAAAAGACATTCTATATTCGTTAAGGTCGAAAAAGTATAAGGTCGATTTTAGTATACAGTTTGCAGAATCAGATTATATAGTATGTATAAATTTACACTGAAATATTTAAGCATTAAGATCTGTTTTGGCCAAGTGTAGGATTTCTCTTATCTAATTAGATCTACTTTCATCGGTTCAAATTTATCATAATTGTTTATTAGCGTGCGACGAGATAAGACCGCCCAGCGGGACACGCGTTCGCCATTACTAGGCACATTAATATCAATGTCGCTTCTAAACATGTCTAACGATAAAGAACGTGCGAAAAATGCAAAATGGTAAAAGACATGCCAGACATCTATCTTTATCTTTATATATATATCTATCTATCTTTATTTAACATATTGCAGTCTGTACAAGATCGTCTGTACAAGATCGAATACTGAAGACACACAATTACTGCTGTTTATTATTCTAAATTTTTGCTAAGCATACGCATACATATGAATTATGTTCAACCAAAATTTTTTTTTTCAATCTTAGTTTTACAAACTTAGTATTGTTTGTTCAATTAATTCGAGGTTTGCTGGATACTTATGCTGTTCATATGAACTCTAAAACTTTTATATGAAGCAAACTTCAATCTCAGCTGTTCACAAGCCAAAAGTGAATTTTTTTATATTTTTTTACGATCTGTTTTTGAAATGGACACACCCTTCTATTTGTGCGTATTTTAAATTTATGAACATTTTGTAAACAATTCGTAAAATCAGCTTGAAAATTTTGATTTCAATGTAATTCATAATTGCTGTCTCAACCATTCTCTTAAAGTGTTGTGTTTTCTTATACCATTCATCGAACTTTATTGCCGCCATACCATATACATACCCGTCTCTTTTTAAGAGATTTTTTTTTAACATCCTTATTTTCAAATGCTTTATTAAATATGATATGAGTGTCGTTTTTCGTTTTTTCATATTGTTTTTCTTCCTTTGGTTCAGAATCTACTGAAATTTGATTTTCACCCTGTAACAAAGATGTATTATAGATTGTAAATATTTTTTATAATTTATTATATTATTTTAAAATCATAATATAAGAAAATATTTATATACAATGTGATTACAGTAATACTTACAATAAGAGCCGTTTGAGGTAAGTTATTACTCTCGCTTGTATGTGCATCTTTTTCAAATTCTGTTTCTTCATTTTGTGTTTCTTCCTCTGATTCAGAATCAATTAAAGCCCGATAGTTTTTAGCCTACACAACGAAGATAATATCTTTTAAATATGTATTTTTTATACTTTTGAAGCTTCCATGGAAATATTCTTCAAAATTGTTTCAAAGTTTACGGATTATTATATCATTAATGCTAATATTTCGCAGGGTTGACGAGAAAGACGAATTTTTTTTTTTTGGACAGTAGTCAAAACTAGTTTTAACCACTAATTAAAATGTATCTTTATTTTTAAGACTTTTTATTAGGCTTTTGACAAGGTGGGTCCTATTTAATAAAACCCATCACTAAAAAAAATCCATTTAAAAAACTCAAGATGAAATGCCATGATGTGCTTGGAGCCGGAATTGCATCACTGTCACGAAGCGCGATTGCTAACAGAACATTCAAAATAATAGAAATTTCCAACATACAAAGGTCGAGTGTTTTATAGAGAAATTTTCAAAAATTTCGATTCTCTCAAAACTTAATTCAACTGTTTTACCATCATAGTTTACTGTACCTTTTATTCCTTTGACCCAAAAATTTAAATAGTTTTTAATAATAATGACATCAAAGTTCCTTTCTATAGTTCTAACAAACTACAAAAATATACAAAATTTCAAAAAGAAATCATGCTCACCCTCGTGCCCACTTATCAAAGAATAACGTAGTTTATAAGATCAAGTGCAATGATTGCGATGCATCATATGTTGGGCAGACGAGCAGACAGTTGAAAACAAAAATTAAAGAATATCATAATCATATCCATTGGAACACGTCTGCTCGATCTGTAATAACCGAATATAGATTGCAGTTTGAATATAATAAATTTGGATTGGAACAATATCCAAATTTTAGATGAAGAACCATGCTATAACAAATAGTCTAATCTTAGAGATGCTGAATATTAAAAAGCAAAAAAATAATAGTCTTAGTGTGCCTTCCAACAAGCGACATAAGATGACACGGTTGTGACACAATAAATTATTACATCCTTGTTAAACAAAGATAAGATGATCGCTGTGTTATACTATGTCGCTTGTTGGAAAGCACACTTAATCTACAAACGGACACAGAGGCTTCTCCACAAAGCATATATATCGATTATAAACAAAATTTGACTTTGCAATATCAAAATTACTTTTCAATCATTATTTTTCTCAATCAGTGTTTGTCGTTCTAGTTATATAATTTAATTTTATACTCTGACTAATTGTAAATACCTTTATAACTGTATCTTTTTGGATTTGATTTTTACTTTTTAACGACTATATTTTTAATTCAATATTTATTTTATTATATATATAATATTTATTTTATTATATACAATATTTATTTTATTATACGTATATACAATCATACTGACTATTAAAATTAACGTGTGTGTGAGCATCTTTTTAACAACATGCGAAAACAAAACTGTATGGCCATTTCATGAATCTTTTATTAAGGTGATATTTTGCTTGCTTAATTCATTCACGGTAGAACAAATTGATCAATTTATAAAATTTATTATAACATGCAGAAATTTCCAACAATCGGTCGGTCAACCGTTTGCGAGCAATTTCGGTTCTTCTATAAAACATTCATCTGACCTCGTCTAATTATGATATGTATTATTATTCCATCTCTATTGTTACCTTCATCTTTTTAACATTACTGTGTGGATTTGAAATATCTGAAGATGGCTTAATCTACATCAAAACATGTAATATTGTTTTAAATATGAATTTGTAGAATATAATATATTATATATCCTTGATTATTATATTTAAATTTTTGAAATTGACTCTTACATGCTCTTTCAAAAAATCTGCAAATAGTAATGATAACTTATTACTTTTTTGATTAAAGTGAGTAACTATAACTTGTTACTTTTAAAAAGTAACTTTCCATTTCCTCTATGTATGCAATAACAATAACGTTTGTTTTGTTTCAATTTATTACTTGATATGTAATAAAATGTTTTTCTAATTTATTGTGATCTAATTTTTATTCTTTTCTATCTTAACTCTGAGCTAAGATAGAAAAACTATATTAATAACAGTAATATAGGGCAAAATGAAACTATTGTTAAATTTTGACCAGAATACAGATGCCCAAAATTAATCATGATTAGAGTGGTTAAAAGCAGGTTAAAATCATACTGTCCATTACATGTCAACCTTGACGATTATAAATATTACAGTTTACTTTAACAACCTGTACCTGATACTTATATCAGATTGTTCCTTGCCCATAATTAAATTTTAATGTTTACAAAATACTTATTAATGTTATTAATGTCCCATGAACAAAATACTTACAATATTAATGATATTAATGTCCCCAACATAAGTAAATAATCCGCAAGTTTTTTGAGTAATTTATTTATATTTGTTAAATTTTATTTTAATGGTGGGGAAAAAAGGGGATAGAAAAAGAAGCCACTATATAAATTTCGAAAGGATCTGCTGACCTACAGTAATTCTATTGTACAATAAGTCTATTACTGTCCACAGTCGGAAGTCTTACAACTTAATCTGTGAAATGGACTAATCAGCACTAGTCGTACAAGTTGGCTATTGGTCAGCTTCACCGATAAGACTTGGGATTATCGACTACAGATTGATTGAATCAGCATAAAGTATAGAATGGAAGATAATACCACTATGTGTACATAATTACTTACAGTAGTACATGTAATATGATGAACTCTTTGAAGAAAATTATAACTCTCGCTTGTTTGTGCGTCTTCTTCAGATTCACTATCTATTATTTTTCTTAAACTCCTACTTTTCGAATTATTCTTATGTTCTGCAATCTGTAAGTCTGTTTCAGATGATCCAGAATAATATTCATTATCAGCATTAGCAGTTTTGATTAATGTTTCACATAAACTAGGTTGTTCTACAAAATCACTATCCATGGGATTTGAATATATTTTTTTAACAGTGTTAATGCCATTATCCATATCACAATATTTTTTATTCGCGACTTTTAATTCAACTTTTTTTGTCGATTTGTCCAAATTGATTCCATCGCTTAGACGAATATTGTTAACTAAGGTATCAGAAGTTCCATTATCTTCTACTTTTTCCTGGTTAGAGCAACTTTCTTTATTTAACAATATAACATCACAAATATCTCTTAAGTTTCCTTCAATACTTTTCTCTTCTTTTTGACTATGAATTATTTTTTCATTATTAAGTTTTTCAATATCTTTAAAGATATCTGATTCTATATCAACTTTTTCATTAATATCTTCTTTGCTTGAATAAACATCTTCGAGATCAGTGACTGTTGAGAGAGAAACAATACAAGCCATTATCAAAGAATGTGAGAAAAATGTCTTTTAAGTGAACCAAACAGGAATTATATACAATAGAATAGAATTTATATATATATATATATATAGTATCTTTTCTTAAACATGCAGAAATGCAGAATTATGAAAGAAATATATTTCGTTAATCACTTCACTCCACAACACATTTCGTTACATCTCGCGACACAACAGACGACACAAAGGCATCTTCAATCTTGATGATTACTCCCGCTTAGTGCACGCGATCGACGCGGAAACGACGAAACGTTTGCCGCGCGACACATGCGACTCCGGTAACCAATGAACACGTAAAGTATGATGTAAGAAGACAACGGCTGCGTTTAGCGAATTCCAACAGTTGAGTGAGTGTTCACGAAATTTTGTTCTAGGCCGATATTCATAGCCAGATCTTGTATTTAAGGCCGTTTTAAGTATGGTCTTAAGAAGTTACGAACCAATCAAACTTAAGACGGTCTTGAAATAAGAATCGACTATGAATATCGGCCTTAATGTCTTAAGACGCTAATGCAGACCTCTGATTGGTTCGTGACTTTTTAAGATCGTACTTAAGACGGTCTTGAATATAAGATCTGACTATGAATACCAGCCCTAAAGTCTGTACTAAACTCAGGATTCTGAGGATTTAGTACAGACACGAACTACATCTAGTTTCTTATAAAAACAAACAATTTAATTTTATAATCTAACCTTAAAGGACAGTTTACAGCTCTGTATCGTTCGGAATTAATTCTTGGCACTCGGATTGCTTGAAGATTACGTGATCAAGCTTGCCATCTGCTAGCTCGCATCTCAGATTCACATTGCCGGACGCATCTTTTGTTAATCTAATGACTTTAGAGGAGAAAAGAAGCAAGTGGTATGATTTGTAGGATTTCTATAGTTACCTAGTTAATACCACGTTTCTGTACCGCGTATCACATACCGGGCTACATGCAATCGCACCCTTAGACCTGATCTACAATCAGTCGGAAGACTTGTCGTATGTTGTATTCATGCGCATAACCTTCATTTTTCGTGTCGACTTTCTGTCGATGTCTGCTGCTAGGCGTTATTTGGATTGGTCAAGTCTCATCTTTTACGACTAAAGCCCGTATCAGACTACCGACTCTGCAAGCCAACCCGACTACTCATTTTGACTGTCGACCAATAATGGATCAATCACATTGAATCAGTCTTATTGTGATTGGTCCATTATTGGTTGGCAATCAAAGTTAGCAGTCGGCTTACAGAGTCGGTAGTCTGATACGGGTTTAATGACATCCGACAAGTTTCAGCCGTCTTGACTGCATACGAGATCTTAGAGACAGAAGCTTGCAAACTGAGCACGCCATGTTATCCCTTCCACAATAGGTTACAGGTTACAGGTTACAGGAAAAGGCCCTGGTACTATCTCTCAGGTTTCTCTCTGGTGATAGATAAGTAGATATAGTTCAGTTGAATTCGGTAGAGTTTGGTGTCTGGTAAGTATAGTAATAAAGAGGGTTAATTTTACTACATTAATAGGATAAATATCTTTAAATGAATTTTAAATGTAGAGTTACAGTAATTGGTAATATTATATAGTTTAGTACAATCACCTCTAAAATCAATAAAATTAGGCTTATTCAATTTTGCATAAAACGAAAGAATCTGGTAAAAATAAATGTCACTCTTCTTCGCGTACCAAGCTATTGAGCATTAAACGACTATTGAGGTTAGGAAATCTGTCATAGAAGCGAAACGAGGTCTAGAATTGTACTGTTGCATATGGGTTTTGACTCGTTTTTCACGCGAAGCGATTTTCACCCCACCTCTTCCGCTGCCAAGGGGCGCTCGACTTTTGAGTTCTGCGATTGTATTGTTGCATGTGGATTTCGACTTTCCACGCGAAACGAGCTGAAATGAGCGTACGAAGCTGCGGAAAGATAAACTGTGTAATTATCTAAAAGAGAAAATATTTTTTAAAGAAGATATTACTTTTAAAGAAATAATACTTAATAAAAAAAAATTAATTAATGAAAGAAAAAATTTAATATTAAATCTGTGTTTATATAGTAGACATATGTTAAAATTTATTAGTAATTTTATAGAAAAACAGCTCGAATGATATTTTGACCTTGACATATAGAGTAGATTCTAAGAGTGTTAAGTACTCTAAAAGATTTTAAGGTGATTGTTCACGCAAATTCGAGACGAAAACTTCATATGGCCTGATATCCGAAACGGCTTGGTTTTAATTGTTTGAAAGATAATAGGGTGTCAAACTTAAAAAAATTTCGTTTTTCTTTTTCTTTTTTAAGAATTACTCGGATTTAGATTTTAGATGAAACTTTGTATATACAGGTAATAATATATTATAGTTTTTAAGATACTTAGGACTTCTTTCACCAACTTCTGATTAAATTAATCGACGCTCAACTCGTAGAAGTGCCTCTCTTCTTCTTTTTTTTCTGATAAGATAAACTGTATAGTTCTCATTTTGACAATTGTGATGTGAGTTAACCATGAATCAATGTTAATCAAAGAGGTAAAAAGAGGCCTTTAAAGTTAAATTTTAGTAATTTTGATAAAAAATCTATACATCAGGAGTTAAAGTTCTGATAATCTTTACCATGACATATGTGTATGTTATCAAGAACATTCTTCTGAATAACGATCAAAAGATTTTAGCCAGTGGTTATTGTTTATTACAGTTATTAATAAATGAACAATGACAATATGTAGATATATATGTTCAGCTTTATAATTTGAATTTTACCTAGTATGTTTGTATAAGACTGCGGTCAAAGTCTCACTATAAATGCTTTGAAGCGTTTGGTTGATCAATTAGAAAAAAGAATTTTACAAATTCACCAATCAAAAATTGCTTTAAAGCATTTGTAGCATCGCGTTGACCGTACCCTAAATATCACATTGCATATCAATTGAATGCATGACTACTCTTCTCTATCTAAGCATTTTTTTTAAATAAATTAATAATTTAATTTGATAGTAAGAAATTCATTTGTTTTCCATGTAGTTATTAACAATTGCATTAATAATGTGATAGGTAAAATGTACTGAATAGCATAACATAACAAAGAAACGTAAATACTTATTATTTTTCACTATTGTGTGTGTGCGTGTGCGCGCGCGCGCGCGCGTACACAGTATTATATTACATATAATACTATATATGCTATAAGAAAATACATTCTAAGACTTAATTTTGGTTTTTGCTATTATGTTTATATAATATCTTAATTTAATATCTTAGAAATTGTAAATTATTGAAGGAACATTATTAAACTCTATACTCAAGCACAGCAGCGCTTGCTAAAAAAAGCGCTAAAAAAATGATTGTATGCGCTTTTTTAGCGCTTTGTCAATGCTTTGTAAGCACTGTGTGCTACTTGGGTAATCTAAGGTCATTTTTGTTGTGTACTTTTTTATATAGAATTTCTATTATTTTATTTAGGTAATTACAAAAAATAGTTTGCTATACAAAAAAGAACAATGACGACTTTGACATGGATCGACAAATACAAACTTATTACCAGAAATCTAGCAGAATGGCTGGGAGATGAGAAACTTAAGAACATCTTAAAGGAACGTGATTTGAAGTTGTATTGGGGTACAGCTACAACAGGAAAGCCTCATATTGGCTATTTCGTCCCTATGTCCAAGATAGCTGATTTCTTACGGGCTCAAACCGAGGTGGTAATTCTCTTTGCAGACCTTCATGCGTACTTAGATAACATGAAAGCACCATGGGAGCTTCTAGAGCTTCGTACTCAATATTATGAAGCTATAATCAAATCGATATTAAAGTCAATCGATGTACCATTAGATAAATTAAAATTTGTTAAAGGCACAGATTTTCAGTTGTCCAAGTAGGTATTAAATGAATTCTTTGCATCTTGTATTTTGAATTATATACTCTATTTTTCTGATGTATACGACCGAGTTGATAGAAGAGTGAAACAAATAAGAAATTAGTATTAGAGTTTCTGTTCAAATCACTGTTCAAATTTTAAAAATCATGAATTTATGACATAATTTCAAAGAATGCATATAATTAAAGGCATAACAAAAAATGAAGTTACGCATGTTCTAATTACAACGTTGTTCCAATTTAGAATTTTAAAAAAGTTATATTGGAAAGTAATATTAAGATACGTCACTTTTTCTATCAATGCGGCGATATATTTATTAATGCTATTACAATTAACATTTCTTTTCGAGGAAATACACATTAGACGTATATCGTTTGAGCTCGTTAGTGACAGAACATGATGCGAAGAAAGCAGGTGCTGAGGTTGTTAAGCAAGTTTCTAATCCATTGCTATCGGGTCTTCTTTATCCGGGTCTACAAGCACTCGACGAGTATCACTTAAAGGTGGACGCACAATTTGGTGGCGTCGATCAAAGAAAGATCTTCACCTTCTCAGAGAAATATTTACCAATGCTAGGTTATGAAAAACATGTTCATCTGATGAATCCGATGAGTCAGTATTGTGCAGTAAAATGAATCGAATCCTTTGTGTGTATTGCATTTAAGTACAATTATTATATATAACTTTTTCATATTTGCCTTTTGTTCAGTTCCTGGCTTGGCTGGTGCTAAAATGTCTTCGTCTGAGGAAGATTCTAAGATTGATTTATTGGACAATCCTGTGACAGTAAAGAAGAAACTGAAGAAAGCATTTTGTGAACCCGGAAATATCACAGATAATGGAATTTTAGCGTTTTCTAAACACGTTATATTTCCATTATTTAAAGATGGTGAAACTTTTAATGTACCAAGAACTGCAGAATTTGGTAGGTAGTTTATACATGGTGTCCCAGAATGATCGCAAAATATTTTGTGTGCTGATAGAGCGAACCAAATTAAGTCGAAAAATCCTCTACCATTTCGCAATAGTTAACAAGATATTAATTACTAAAAATCCGAATATATTTTGTGTGCGTGCGTGCGTGCGTTCGTGCGTGCGTGTGTGTGTGTGTGTGTGTGTGTGTATAATATATAATATATATACATATTATATTATATAGGCGGTTTAAAAGAGAAATAGAAATATATTTTAACAAAGGAGGATCAATAAAGCTATTTTTTAGTCCTCATCGATTTTTATTAAATATTTTTAATTTTATGATCATTATATGAGAAAAAAGGTAATTATGCAGAAAAGGTCCTATTCTGCATAATTACTGAGAAAAAAATTGAGTCATGGAGCCTAATTAATTATTAATCTAAATATACACTATGATAGATAAGTCTTTTTTATGATTAATAAATGAACTAATAAATATTTTCATTATTTATGGCAATGCCATCATATTAACATCATTTTAGAATTTAAACTATTTATTGTCCCCAAAGTGATGTTATTATAATGGCAAAACAGTATAACCTGATGTCCAGCGGTCATTGAATATCCTTGGATTTCGGAATTATATTGGAATTTTATATATTCTGGAAAATTCCTGGAAAACCCTTGAAATTTCAGAGTTAGCTTGAAATGTATCATTCTTTCATTAAAAAAAAAATCTGTGTGGAAAAAGAAAGAAATAATAAAAAAGAAAAGTTGTATAAGTTCTCCCTTAAAGATGTAATAAGTTACCAATAGAAAACTTGAATTTAATGCTTAAAATAGAAAATAATGAAAAAATCGTTTGTGTTGGTTTGATATTATTTATAAAACAATATAAATAATGTTGTTTTATATTTATTAGTGTTTTAATTCATTCATATAGAATCCTAATTTGAATACGAAGCGTATAATATTGTACAAATTGATGAAAATTAATTAAATAATGAACATTAATCGATAAATTCTGAAAAAAGCTACAATTTTTATCTGAAATGTTCTGGAATTATTCTTGAATTGACTAGACAGATTTTGCTGAACATTATATATAATAAAAATATTTTATTAATTTACTTATTTACTTATAGTGTCATAAAAAGGGTTTAGGTGTCATAATTGTATATCTGATCTAATAATTAAAATTAAGGCTATATGAATATAGGTTTTCCCATGATTATTTTTGACATTTTTAATGATCATACAAAAGAAATTGCTTAATAGAAGTTGTTTAATGGAAAATAATGGTTTGTTGATTTTAATGATTTCAGGTGGTGACATATCTTTCTCTGAGTATGAAAATTTGGAAGTCGCTTTTGCAAACCAAGAAATACATCCTGGTGACTTGAAAAATGCAGTAGAAATATACATCAACAGACTTCTTGATCCAATAAGAAAAGAATTTGAAGCAGACTCGAAATTAAAATCACTTGCAAACAAAGCGTATCCACAGAAACAAAGTAATTTAGCTTTGTATATTTTAGCCAAATATACTTAACGATGGAATCATTTCACTATTTGTTATTGTTAAGAAGTATATGAGATTGATTATGTATTGTGATTATAATTGCAATTTTTTATATACTTCAGAAACTGTAGAAGTGGAAATTACTCCCACAAGATTAGATATCCGAGTGGGAAAGATAGTCGAAGTGAAGAGGCATCCAAATGCAGATTCGCTATATGTTGAGAAAATAGATTTAGGTGAATCAAACGGTCCACGTACTATAGTCAGTGGCTTAGTTAATTTTGTACCTCTCAACGAGATGGAAAATAGGATGGTCATAGTTCTTGCCAACCTGAAACCAGCAAATCTCAAGGGAATCTCATCGTGTGGAATGGTTCTTTGTGCTTCAGTGTAAGTCCTATTATACAGGATATCCCATTTTAGGATTCACTCAAATATCTCAGAAACACGTTACGTTAAATCAAAAAATGTTTCAGACAAAGTTTTGTGACTTCGAAGGAAACATAAAATGGTATCATTGGTTCAACCTTGAATGGCATTGTCAAGGTCAGGGGAAAATCACTTAGGGTCACTTCGATCAACTCTGATTAACTTTAATCAACGGTCACTCCATTGGAATTGGCCAATCGCATCTGCCGTTAAGCGAAATGACAAATCCAATTGTTCAATTCTAATTGATTAATCGTCGATTAATCGAAGTTAATTGGAATTGGTCGAATTGGCCCTTAGAATTTTTTAAATAGGACTTTCCATTTTTATTGCATACTCTCATAGTTTACTTCGAAAGCTTGCCAAAACACTACAATAAATTATTTTTTCATTAAATACTTTTCAATTTTATAACTAGAAGGTTACAGCCGACATTAGCATTACCCAAGGTGTCAGACCGACGACTAAAACCTCTCGAATGTTGTTCAGAGTTATGATCTTGATAATATTTATTAAGATCAAGATCATTGGAGATTATTTCTCTAATTTTTGTTTTTACATAAAAATAAAAGAAACAACCTCTAATGGCCTTGATCTTAATAAATATTATCAAGGTTATAATTCTGAGCAACATATTGAAAAATGAAAAGATTGAAGAACAACTTGTCGAAATACTTATCGTTTTATTACTCGTGGACTCTCGCTTTTTTACCACCATTTGTTACTACTACCTTGGATAGCATTATTAAAATTTTAAAGTAATATTGCTGCAATTTTTTGTGCTGTTGAGGTAAGATCACGTAAAAATTACTTTGAAATTTTTTAATGAGTATCTATTTTTTACTGCACATTTTTATAGCTGATTTTGGAAGCTTTTAAAAGCACTATAATAAAGATATTTTTTATTAAATATTTTCTGAGTTTATTAAGTACTTTCTGAACGCTTAAAAAGTTACAGTTAAGTTAATTGCTGATATTAACATTGCCCAAATCCGATTGATTAAAATCTCAAATATTGTTCAGGGCCTTGATATATCATGTGACAAATAACCTTAACAATGCTATTCAAGGTCGCGCACTAATAAAACTATCTAATAAACCTTACATCTTTCGTCTGGAACATTTTTTAAGAAAATGTACATTTTTTTTTTAAACGTGCCTGATACGATCGCTTTGTTGACACTTCATGACATTTTGATATAAATATCATGATATTTTTGAAACCTGTGTTTTATAATTCAATGCATAACAAACGATATTTTTTATATAGTGAAGAACCAACTAGGCAGGTAGAGCCTTTAAGGCCTCCTACAGACAGCATGCCTGGTGATAAAATTGTTATTGAGGGATATGAAGACGGAGTTGCAGATGATGTATTAAATCCAAAGAAAAAAGTGTGGGAGAAATTGCAGGTATGTCTGAAGACTAATTTAATTCGCTAAATAGCTTATTAAATCTTCATACACACGTATCCATTAATTCCTGTATATTTAAGAGGTCAATATAAAAGGCATGCGTTGTAATAAGATAATATATGTTATTAGGCGGATCTTATGGTAAACGGAAATGGCATAGCTTCTTGGAGTGGAAATCTACTACTCACTTTAACTGGCGGCAAAATAACATGTGACACGCTAAAAAATGTTCCGATTAAATAATGCATTTATATCTGTCTTTATTGTTCATTGTATTGGTTTTGACCAACTAGGATGCTATTGTTTATACTTTTGTGAGATATTTTATATATTTTTTCAATATTTAACTAAGTATACACACAAATATAAGTATATTATCAGTCACAGAAGTTTGATAAATGTATAAATGAATAAGTTCATCAAATAACTGTCCTTTTATCATTGTCATTCTTGATAAAATGACCTTATCGTTTAATATAAGTCTTGTAATAGTTTTTTTTAATTGCAATTCTAGTGTCATTCTAGTGTCACAAAGCAATTTTCTTTCTTAGTATTTGCCTTCTCAATTTAAACTTTTAATTAGATTATCACAAAAAACCTCGTCCATTTTATGTAAGTTTGGACCCCTTATATGTACAGAGATTAGCATGTCAAATTATAAAGTACAAAGAGTAGATTAAAATTGCATAAGTACCAACTGCTACAACAGCTGCAAGTCAGTGCCACAACTTCATTAATGTATGTATGAGAATATTAATTTTGCCATTAAACAAAATTACGTTTTAGAAATGTTACAACAATGTCACATTATGACATATAATATTTGTCAATATATCTCAGGAACATCTATAAAACATGTTGGTAACATAGAATGTTTTATCTTTTTTACATTATATATAGGACGTTTCATTTGCGACGTTCCTGAAACGTTTAGAAAATCTAGATGTAACATCCGAGAAATATTTCATTGTACATTGCAGAATCGTTTAAATAATATATCTGTTGGTAACGTTCGAGATTCGTGCCATGTAAGTATATACACGGATTTAATTGATATATATATATATATATATATATATATGTGTGTATGTATGTATGTTATATCTATTGCTTCCACATTATAATACGTTCTTCAATGTAACTTACATGAAACCAAGATATCCTCATATGCAAAGATGAGCGATAGAGTAAATATAAAGAGAGTAGCGCCAATTAGCCAGAAGTTGCCATTTGGTGTCCTACATCTGAGGTCTATAAGACGCAATTCCTTGTCTTAACCTCTTCCTTTTGTAAGAAATTTACTAGATATGGACACAACAGAAATACAGCGTCAGGGCTGGGTGGTTCAGTGGCAGAGCGAAAATCTACTAACTCGGAGAAGACCAGGCCTGGGATCGAAACGAGGATATTTTTCTCTTATTGTTGTCAATTATTTACACTTCTTTAACATTGTCTTTTTAACTAACAGTAAGAACACTTAATGGCAAAGCCAATCAGCATTAGGTATTGGCTAATTCTCTTTATATCTATTTTAATGAGCGGCATGCTAGAGGCAAACGCAAAGAGGGGGAAGTAGAGATTCTCACAGGGAGAGAATGGCAAATTGCGACGTAAATGCCCATGTCCAATCAGAAGGAGGGTCACGTGACCAGTTTTCTCTCTTCCATGTCCAATCAGAGGAGACGGGTCACGTGTTGCAATTTGCCATTCTCTCTCTGTGAGGCTCTCTACAGGCAAGCGGTAAGAAAGAGTCAATGGGGGCGTTTAAGTCGACAAAGCAACTAGGTATGATCAACGCGATGCTACAAATGCTTTAAAGCAATTTTTAATTGGTCAGTTTGTAAAATTCTTTTTTCTAATTAGCCAAGCAAACGCTCCAAAGCATTTGTAGTGAGACTGACAATATGGATCTCTCACTTCAACAGTGTACCTCGAGTATGTGCATGCGCTGGCATAAATAAAAGTCGCATTGTTTTTTTTTTATACACTTTTATATAAACATGTTGGACACGCGCGTATAATCATATATGTAATATGCACTACGCAATAAATACATGCGGACGCGGATCAGTCATATATTACATATATGCTATATTTTGCTCTAATATGATGTCATGCTCTCTCCTTTCTTCAGCGCTCATAATCATAAAAAACATACCTTATTTATTAAAAAGCTTTTGTGAAAAATTAAATGTTACCAGCAGAGAAGTATTGGCATTAGGTACCTTGATGATGTTGGATTTCTCCAGAATCCGATGTCGAACCGAGTGAGCAGAAATCTTGGAGGTAAAGTAATAAGACAACAATTGGAGGTACATAGTAATAAAACAAAAATTTGAATAGAGAGGAAGAGACGTAATATAGAACCAAATTTTCATCGGTAAGAGATGTTAGTAGGAGAGGATAAGTTAATAATAGTGTTTAATTAATTTAGAAATGTTTTTCATATAATTAGGTATAAAAAATATAATATAGATATATAGTTTTTTAATATTTAATTGTTAATTTTTCGTAAAATGAAAGATTTAATTGTGCAAATTTTAATAATTCTAAATATAGATAATAATAAAAAAAATATGCATAATAAAGTAGTATTATTATATGGATAGATGTGTAAATATTAAAAATATTTGAAAAAATTTTTTTATTTAGGTTAGTTAATAAATTTTTATTAATAATATTAGAATTTAAAAAAGATAAGTAAAAAAATGGCTAATGAAATTATTAGGGGTATGGGATCTTATTGTTAATATGAGTATATTTATAAAAAAATGTTAACATAAATAATGGTTTTAAATAATAGTTATTTTTTATATTTGAAATTAGTCTAGTAAAGTATAAGAAGATGATTAATAACAGAGTTAATCCAGCTTTTGTTATCATATGTTTCATTGTTACGTCTTGTATGTACAAGACGTACTAATAAAACATGTGATAATGAAAACTGGATTAACTCTGTAAACCTGCAGCCTGTTCTACAATGTACATTTTGTTGCCTGTTTCTTGTTATTTTTTACATCTTATCTTTTTTCTTCTTATCCCGTTTTTCGCTTTTTTCACCCGAGATAAAAGTAATAACTTTGGAAGAAATATACATGGCAAGAAATATGATTGTCAATAAAACGGTTAATAAACGCAAAGCGGGAAGAAAGCAAGAGGTAAAGAGCAAGAAGCATGGAACAAAGAGTACATTGTAGAATAGGCTTAAGCCTATGCGATATCCTGACTATAATCTCTGAGGAGCACTTAGAATTCTACAGTACTTAATGAAAAAGAATTTTATTATATAATGTTTTAAAAAGCTCTTCGGGGCAAGCTAGAATTACTAGAATATGTAATGAAAAATGGAGAGCTTCATTTAAAAAAATTCAAAGTGATCTTGACACCGTTATCCAAAGTCAAACCAATGGTACTTTCTTATGTTTTCCTTGAAATTATAAAACTTTTATTTATATTTTTCCCTAAAATGCACTATTCAAAAGATATTTGAAGTGGTCAATTAAAATGAGATATCTTGTATATTTATCTCATTTTAAATGCAAAATTTTTTGAAAATTTTAACTAATATAGCGAATAAACTTCGTATGTACGTTCTCACTTTCACTTTAATTGATAGCGCTATTATGTGGATATCAATCAGAATGTGGATATCATCTAGCAATTTCTAGGAACTTTATCCTGTGCCGGCGCTTAACAAAACTGACATATTTATAAAGACTGCATATAATTCATTGTATTTATATAAACAATGACATTAACGTATCATAAAACGTGTATATAGTAATTATATGAACCGGTTTACCACATTTTATTAAGATTAGACAATCGGAATAATCTTCGGATATATTAATATTAATATATTGTGATAAATTAGTTATGCAATTAGCACATAACTTCTACTACTAGACTATATCAGGACTGATCACTTCGTCGCCATGTTCGATGCCTAGCCAAAGATATAGAGAATAGACTGCATGATCTGTATTTAATGGCGAATTCGATTGGAAGAACTAGTGCGCACTGGTGCATATTAAAGCCGTTGTACACTGATTTAATTTAAGTATAAAAGTGAAGTGCAAATATTCCGAATTATAAAATACATATTTTATCGAAATAGTAAAATGTATTTGAGTATTTCAGGATTTAATCGATTTTTATGATATGTATAAACATATCTTTACGTTATTTTGTATACGACGGCTTTAATGTGCACCAATGCGCACTGAGTGCGCCCAATTGAATTCGCTATAAGTAGTATTCAAATATGATCGACAATAATGAAGGAGAGGGACCAAAAGACGATCAATCTTTCTCTCATTCTCTCTCCCATTACACCGTTGAATGGAAAGAGATTGGCCATCTTCCACCGTCCCTCTCTCTTACTTTCTATATAGAAGATAGAAACTTATGTTGTTCCATCAATTAAGGCTACGATCCACTTAATGCTACAAATGTTTCCAAACATTTTTTGATTAGTTAATTAGTGAAATTTTTTCTTCTGAGCCAGTCAAATGCTTCCGAAGCGTTTGTAGCGCCAAATAGACTGCACCCTAAGACATGTGAATACTGGTTCTGTCGATTCAAAAGTGGTGATTTCAATATTAACAAAAGCTAGAAAATGCAGATTTGCAAGCATTATTGGACGAAAATCCAATACTATCCACTTCAGAACTTGCCAGAGAATTAAATGTTGATCGTACAACGTTATTAAACGTTTACGTATATATTGTTTAAATAAATCAGTTTTTGAGAAAAACCCTCAAAACTAAATCACACTCGTAATATAAAGTTGTCGCTTTATTTAGTTCTGACACAAAAGTCGTCACGTAATCTTTTTTTGGCTGATTTGAGCGGCTCCTGAAAAATGCATCTTAAGACTCCTGAGTAGTTGCGGCGGCCATGTTGGAATCGCGACGTCATAGACGAGAAATAACACGTTAATTTATGCTGCATGCCATTTGTAAATAAAGACAATTTGGACAAATCTAAATGAGATCGCTTTAAAATATTTGTAAAAATGATCAAAAGCTGTCTTTTTCTTGATAGTCAGTAAATGATTATAAAAGGCAGATAAAATGAGTGAAATATACGCTTTTACATATAAAATTCTAAGATAAGTGTAGTTTCTGTCCATTTTTAGGACTTTCAGAAGTACGAAACAAGTCACATTTTCACAATTAAGCAAATAATAACGAAATGGCATGCAGCACAAATTTCGTAATTAAAACGTCACTTTTCCATGCTTCTAACTTCAGCCATTTATCGTGGTGATGTTACGCTGTAACACACGCACGCACAAAAGCACGAGCCCATGTACATACATGTGTTCGCTTTCGACGCGCCGACAACCGGTTTCGTCAGGCCGCCATTTAATTCTGTGTCGCCGTCGTCAACGCAGTTTTTTGCTGAGTACTTAGGAGCGTTAATGCATAATATATAAAAGAATTAACCATTTAATCTTTCCTTTCATGAAATGAAGAATTCTGATTAGTTAATTCTTTTATGTTTTATGAATTATGCGTTATCCAAAAGTCTGTGCTCCAACCTTATACATACATAAGTATAACGACAGAACTTTTTAGTATTTTTTTTCTATCATTGGTCTATTTTCTGTGTTCCTGCACTAAACTGTACTAGAACTCTCTTTCTCATTTTCGACAAGTATCAAACATATACCTATCTCACTTCAAGTTCAAAAAGTGTACACTAGTTCAGCCACAGAAAACAGACCTCATATACAAAATAATCGAAGTCAGCAGTCTAGTTATAGAAGTTTGTGGCAATTAGTCATCATAATGTTCTAAGATTTTTTTCCGAGCGCCTTCTGTGTTAGCTCTGTCTTCTTTTGTTGCGCCATTTCTTTTTGCTTTTTCTCTTCCTCTCGTCGTTTTGCCGCCTCTTCTCGTTGCTGCTTAATTATAGCCAATCGTGCTAGGTCCGCTCGAGCTTCATCCGTTTTACCTGCCGCGTGTAATTTTTGATAATTCACATAGGCTCTTTGTTTTTCCAATTGTTCCCTGAAAATTAGAATCACATAAATCAATTTTCAATATTAATGAGACTGACATAAGTAATACATGCAATAAGATATGATTGTAGGATATATTTTTAAAAAAACATCAAAACATTATATAATTATAATCAAAACAATCATACACATACCGCTCTCTTCGAGATAGTTCTGCAGGTTTTGCAGTGTCTAACGATTGATTCAGTTGGGATAATTTTTTTGTTTTCTTTTGTACCCTGTTTGGATTTTCTACTTGAATTAAATTCTCTACACCTTTTGCTTTTCCTCCCTACAAGAACAGAATAATTAATGGAATAAATTAGAACGCAATACTTTATTTATGTAACTGTGTACAAAAGATCTTTTTAATCTTGTACACACGTATATACACACGTATATAGATACCTCTGTTTCTGATTCTGATTCTGACTCACTGTTGCTATCTGTAGTGCTACTTTTTGACCTATTGGCTCCACTCGTTTTGGTCTCCTCATCATCTTCTTCCTCACTCGAACTTTCTTGCCCTTTATTTTTCTGTAAAATAACGGAAAATTAACTTAGTTTTCAGTAAAATATAATGTAAAAGACAATAATTTATTCTTATCTGAGAATAAAATTCATTTACAAGGAAATGCTCCTAGGTTTTTTCTCCGATTTTAATTTCGTAAGTTTGTACAGGAGATAAAAATATGCGTATTTTTTTATCAGCAACTAAACTAAATATTCAAGGAGAAATTAATCTTCGAAAAGTAACCAAATTTATATTTTTTGGCTGAATCGTTTTTTGAACGAAGCGTGACAGCGTAATTTCGTAAAGGTATAAAATGCATATGTATGTATTTCAAGATGACATACGCTGAATTGCTTGAATGATCTCCAGAACGTAAATCTTTTCCTGGAGTCGCGTTATGATGCGACATCCACCAGAATCTCCTGCTTACGTGCGAATTTGAGAGTGCCAAGTAATATAAGCAAATGCACCTAGTTAATTTTTACATCAGTGGATAGATATCGAAATTCTATATATTTTATATATTTATAAAATTACACCATCATATTTTGCTCATAAGAGAACTTTCCAAATTGTAAAAGTAATATAAAAAAATTAACGTTACTAGTCAAAAGATCATGTTTGAAATAGCTATTCTGACTAATATGCCGATCGGGGGAGACCGCTCCGATGATTTTGACCTTGATATGTTGTTAAAGTTATGATCCTAAGTGATTTCCAAGATGTTTTAGCTGTCGCTCGTTATTCATTAAGAAGTTTAAAAAATAAGAAATAACGTCTTATTTCTGCTATACGCAATATTAAAAATTATTCCATAGCTTCTCTACTGAGGGACATTGAATTTTCTGCGCGAAGCAAATTCCACCTTATCTCCCCTCCCTGTCTAGAGGCGCACGATTTTCACACGAAGCGAGTTGCACCCGACCTCCCCGTCTGCCTAGAATCGCACGAGGTAAGGGGATGGTCCTTTCGCGGGAAAGTCTGACGCTCCTAGACAGGTCGAGGGTGCGGAGTAATTCTTAATATTGCATAAAGCAGACAGAAGACGTTATTTCTTAAACTTTTTTGTTAATAACTTTTTAAAGGGTGACGAGCCACGCTTAAAACTTCTTGGAGATTATTTAGGATCATGACCTTAATAACATGTCAAAGTCATTGGAGCAATCTCTTCTGATCGGCATGTTTATCAATTTAAACACAATATCTCAAGAACAATGCATTTTTGGAAGAAGGGGAAAAAAAATGTTTCACATAGAATTTAAAGAGGGCCATCAGGTGATCTACTTATTTTGAGATTTCGAGAGTAATGAAAAACTCAACCTGTGGGCTTTATTTTTATAAATATTTTTTTTTTTAATGCATTGTTCTCTGGATATTTTGTGTTTAAGTTTGTGGCCAAACATATTTTTGCTCAACTGGGATACAGAATTCCAAGATTTGAGAATCCCTCCTAGAATACCTATTTCAAATGTGTTCTTTTGACGTTAGTTTTTTTTTATATCACTTTTACAATTTGAAACATTCTCTTGTCAGAAGCCGAAAGATTGATTCCGAGAACTATATAAGGGAGTGTTTTCTGTGGTAGTAAGGAGTAGAGTAGTCAGACGGCTCGTCGGAAATCCGAGCTTCGAAGTGTTCGGATTTAAAAGCAATAACGTTTGTTTCATAATTTTTAGTAATCAGAAAATAGAGATATATATTTTGGCAAATTTGGAAAAATACATTCAGTAGGATTTCATCCCTTAAACATGTTTGACTGCTAATAAAAAAATACGTATTGAATATTTTTACCCCTTCTACAAGTCAATTTTCACTAACAGACAAGAACACCTGTCAGGAACAGAGTACTTGTTATAGAATAAATCGGAATAATTCTGATTGGAATTATTTCCTAGATTTCTATTGTGTCTCCTAGGAACAACGGAATAATTCCGATTAGAATCCATTTCGAACAATTCTATGATACATGCTCTGGGAGCTTTCCCATATTAGTAACTACTTATAATAATTTTTATATTTTAATTTGCTATTAAATATTCTACATCAGTTATAAATAAATAGGATGCCAACTAATTTAGGAATGGATTTTATTCTAATAGAAAAATATTTATGAAATTATATGACGAAATCTTACATGAAATTTGTAATCTGCAGTTATACGTATAGATATATTTACAAAAATAAATGTAGGGATGCTGATCCTTTAAAACATTCAAAAAGTTTTACATGGCATTAACTGTTCGTTGAAAAATTATTAGCAAAAAATGTGATATGTATAAAAAAAAAATATATATATATATGTATACACACACACACAAGGTGTACAAAAAGTCTCAGACTCTTCAAATGTCTTGAAAAGTAAGTATTTTTGAGAAAAATGTTTCAGATAAAAATTATAGGATTAAAAAGATCTAGTTACTGATCATATCCATTTGACCTTGAGTGGCGTCGCCAAGATCAAGTCAAGGTAAAATCGAATTTTTTAAACAACACACCCTATTTTTGATGCCAGAATCTAATAGCTGATGTTAAGAGCTTTTCAAAACACTATAATAAAATTAATCAACGCGTCAAGTAATGCTAATATCAGCGGTACTGTAACTTCCAAGCTTTATAACTTGAAAAGTACTTAATGAAAAATAATTTTATTATAGTTTCAAAAAGCTCTTGACACTAGCTATTAGATTCTGGCATCAAAAATAGGGTGTGCTGTTTAAAAAAATCGATTTGACCTTGACCTGACCTTGGCAATGCCATCCAAAGTCAAACGGATATGATCAGTGAATAGATCTTTTTAAACCCTGTAATTTTTATCTGAAACATGTTTCTTAAAAATGCTTACTTTTCAAGATTTTGGAAGAGTTCGGGACTTTTTGTACATCCTGTATATATAGAATGGACCATTTTAATTTATCCAATCGATTTTCTCAAAATCTGTAAGTTACAGGCAAAAATGTTTGAAACAAAAATTTTATGATTTCAAGGGAGAAAATTTGTCATACAATGAAAATGCACAAATAAAATAGCACCCTACCAAGTGTTCCAGAGTGTAAGGCCAATATTATATGCGTCCGTTTTTTCATCATATGACAAATTTTTCAAGCGTATCAATTGACTGCAAGACAAAGGATCTCAGGCTTCTTTGTTTTATAACCGATTGACAGACTTGAAAAATTGGTTTATGACAAATGCCTAATTTATGCATTGATCTTAATCCCAAAATTCTAAAATTCAGCCAATGGAATACAGATTTCAGTTAGGAACAATTAAGACTGACAACCCTATTAGATGAATTTTAGGATTTTAGGCTTAAGACCGAAGTATAAACAAAGCAAAAAAACGGATTCATGTAAGGGTAATATTTTATTTGTGCGTTTTTGTTGTACAACAAATTTTTCAAGTCTGTTGATTGACTATGGGATAGAGAGATCCGCGAAGACCTTTCTGTTTTACACATTTGTCCTACAATAAATTTTTCAAGTGTGTTAATTGGCTGCAAGATAGAAAGGATCTCGGGACCTTTTTATTATATAGTCAATCAACGGGCTTGAAAAATTTATAATACGACAAAAAACGGATTCATGTAATATTGGTCTAATATTGGGCTAAAAGAGGTAAATATCTAAATAGCTTCGTGTCAATTAACCTAAAAATACTAACTCTCCACTGTTGCTTTTTTTCTTCCTGGCGCCGCTGCTCCTCTAATTCTTCTGGATTTGTGAAGTGCCTGTTCCTGCCTTTATGATTTACGAATTTTCCTGCGCGACAAAGAGCGATTAGTAACGAAGAAATATACAGAAATCGTTTTCCTCGAAAGAGAACGCGGAACATAAAACGAATTAAGAAGACAGAGACCAGAAAGTAGCAGTTGTAAAAGAATACTTACCTCGCGGCATTGTAGTTCGTAATAGTAGCGCAAATCACAGTAATGATTAAATATATCGTAAGAACTGCGTGAATTTCTGATCCGCGGATTATATATATCACACTACCAAAAGAAATACGAATTTCATAAGCCGCCTTATCGAGCTACACCAAAGATTGAGATAGACCTTAGTCGGAGAGAAACCTGAGAGAGGCTATGCCGGCCTTTTTCCTATTATCATCGAAATCGCCCATACATTACCGCCAGTACATCCATTTTCGGTTTGGGAACTACGTGACTACATCTATTTTTTTAATACTGTCGATAAAATCGTATCGTCGAAAGTAAATGTGGTTCGTATCTGTACTATATCCACATATGTAGTTGTGAAATTGAAAAAAGGTTTTTTTTTCAAGTAAAGTCACTTTCTTATTTATTATATAAATTTAATGATAGTTTTTATCTCGAATCATAGAAATCTTGTTGTAGAACCATGTCGCAAGGAAGTAAATTCACAAGAAAAACAATCTACCAATAGAATGAGTATTCAGAATGTCATATCATTAAATATGGAATAATAGAGTAAGTTGAATCCTCAAAAAGGATTTTTTATAATGGTTTTTCAATCATATCATATTTCAGTTTTAACAGATAAGATTTTTTTTACTACTTTTGTGTCACATATATAACAGAGATTTTATAAACTTTCAGTTACATATGATGTATATTCTATGACTAATTAAGTTTAAGATATATTAAGAGCGTATTAAAATTGTAGAAAAAATATTACAAAATTGTAAAAATTTATGAATTTTTTTAGATATTAAAAAAGACATATCAATTGGAACAACCAATGATTAATATTACGAAAATTATTTTAGAAAAATGATTATGTGGACATGCTTTCCTCCCCTACATATACAAAAAAAGAATATTTTATTAAATTTACTCATATATTTATGATATTGTATTATTTTTTCACTGCTTAAATTGAAAATTATTGAAAGATATATTTCGTATATGCTAATATTGCATAATGAACATCGTTTTTTTAAAAACTTTATTAATATATCTAACATATACATCGTGATTATATGGTGTTAATAGTAACACGTTATCAATCACATCTACAGAGAAAGTCTAGAAGTAGTATATGTTAATGTGTATTTCGATTGAGTATATTCATGTCTGGTTTTCTAATAATTTCTAATAAGCGCTTTTGTAAAAAGAAGGTAAAATATAAAGTAGTCTTTCAAAGTAAAACTTTAATAAATATAATTTATTGCAGTAATATTTCTTGATAAAGAGTTCAATTTTTATATTTTTTCGCTTCTCTTTTATGTTCTCAAACATTTTTGATATTTGTTCAGTTATATTTCATTTAAGGAACTATGATGGGATAAAAATGAATCGAGAATAGAAATTTAATTAGAAGGCAGAATTGACAAAAAACTACTTTTTTTGTTTTGACTTAGCCAGTGATCAAAACTGGTTTTAACAGGTCAAAATTGGTTCTAATCACTAGTTAAAGGGTATTTTTGTTTTAAAAGGCTTTTTATTTTTATTTTGATCGCAAACTTATCAGATGCCTTATGTATCCGATAGTTTCTAGCTTTAATTTTTTCTTTTCTACTCGCCCTGAAAGTGCTGATAAACGCTGTGTTGCGACATTCACTGCTAGTGTTAAAGATCTACAGTGTATGTAACGTATACTATAAATTTTCAATATTAGTAATGAATATCGGAACATAGCCATAATAATGTAGTGTCAGTAATCAATGTTGTTAGGCGACTCACTTTTTCACGTATGTGTATTCGTGTATAGCAATACTGTACTAATGTACTCTTAAAATTCTGTTAAAGCCTTATTTACGTTTCTATGAAAATTATATTACTTTCTTGGAAAATGAATATGAATTATAGAGCAATATAGAAAATTTTAAAAAAATTACAGATCCTCATTACCTGTCTTTAATTTTTTTGCTGCTAGAATTTGGTTGAATCACGGTCAAAATTATGAACCTTTTAAAAATATGTATTATTTTATTTTTATATATGCAATAACAATAATGTTTGTTTTGTTTCAATATTATTTAATATCTAATAAAATATTTTTCTGAATTAGTTTGATCTAATTATTGTTTTATCTTTATTTTAATTCTGGGCTGGATTAGCTTAAAAACTATGTTATAATGACTATGTACCAAAATTGACTGCCTGTATTGAAAATCTATAGTGCATGTGACGTAAATTGTAGTATTTTCAGCGCTGGCAAATTTTGACACAACCAATAGTAGAGTAAAATAAAATTTACTACATTTTGACCAGAGAGAAAGAGAGAAGATAGGTAAATCAATTTTGACCAAGACAGTTAAAACCGTTATACTCTATTCGTGCCAACCATGTAATAGAAGATTGCTTTTACGAATGAATGATGATCGAATAAAATGTTAACAATTTAAGATGACTAAATTAATTTATTGTTTGGCCAGTGATTCCGCTTTTGTTACTACTTCCTCAATCGGACCAACCATGTAAAATGCTACTTCCGGTAAGTGATCCAATTCTCCATTCAAAATCTTCTGGAATCCTTTGATAGTTTCTTGTAATGGTACTAGTTTGCCGGCATGACCAGTGAACACCTCGGCGACCTAAAATATTATAATCGACTTTTTAATGCATATCACATTATTGGATAAAGTACTGAATTTAGGTAAAGTTTAAAAAAATTTAGGTAAATTGCTTATTAAACAAAATATTAGGCTGTATGCGCAAGATTTCAATTCCACCATATATAAAATATGCCGATTGGGGAAGATCTCTCCGATCCTGATCTGGATTTTGACATATGTTGTCAAGGTTCTGACTCTGAGTTACCTCTAAGACATCTTAGCCATTGTTCGTTATCCGTTAAAAAGTTATTAACAAAAAATTAAATTAATTAACAAATTTTTTTTTATTGAAAAATTCCCAGCTAGACAAATGTACACATATTTTACAGCAACTTTACATTAGAATCATCCAATACGTAATAGATGAGCCGATTGTGATTTGAAATATTGCAGCCATATTAAGTAAATCAGAAATCGAAATATCATGATGCAAATATCATAAAATAATCGACATCTAAAATTTTTTGAAGATCACTGAGAGTCATGACCTTGACATATGTCATCAGCGCGATGTCTGTTAATTCGAATTATTATCAAAATGACATCGATTTATTCTCTCTATTAATTTTAACGTATTCTCACATATTTTCATGTAATTTAATCAATTTTTATACTTTTATCGTTTTTCAAATTTTTTTCACAATTATTAAAAAAATAAATAACTGATAAGTAATAAGTAGTAATGTTGACATATTGTGTAAAAGATTGTCATATTACAAAAAGGATGTCATATTACAATGGCAAAGGTTGTCTTATATTACAAATAATAATGGTTATTTATGAATAGAACTCATTTTCATTATCATAGCAGTCGTATTGAAATAAAACTGCCGAAAAACTGTGGAATAAAAGGTCAAGCTCTAATTAGCTGTAGCAATTAAACATGCGCAAGAACACACCTTGTTTACTTTACTTGCATCCCAGGGTTGTCACAGACAAATTCTCACATTTATAAATTCCCTGACCTTTCCAGTTTTCCAGATAAAAATGAAAAATTTTCCATGACAAATTAAAAATATGTAAATGTTAACGTTTAAAATCAAGGATCAATTCTAAGAAAGGTAAGAATGCTAACCTATATTATTAAAAACAACGCAAAAAAAGCTTAGTAACATAATAAAATTTTGCGTGCAAATTCGAATCAACAAAAAATAAATTAGTATTGTAAATTTGTATTATAAAGAAAGAGTGCAGTTATGACGATCAAATAAAAATATTGTATAAAATATAAATTTTAATTATTTTATTAAAACTGTTTAAAGTGCGCGAGTTTTGAACGTATTTGCCCATAAATTTGTCAAATATAATACTTAAAAAATTTTAACAATTATTTGGAATACCAGTTTAAAGAAATTGTGAGAAAATTTCGAAATTTCACTTTTACATTTTTCTCTGACTTTTCCCAATTTTCCATGACCAATTTCAATTTCCCTGACTTTTTCTGGTTTTCAGGTTTGTGGCAATCCTGTCTACCACTTGTCGTACCATCATGCCTGAGTACGTGAAATATCAGCTCCGTTAGTAATTGCTATAAAAAGTTATTATAGCCTCGATATTTTCGTCTCAGAAATCGCTTTTAAAAAGACAGGAGGTAATTGTGGAACACCTTGTGCGCGCTCGCTCGCTCGCCCGCTTTCCGCACGTACGTACGCACGCATGCACGCACGCACATATGTGATTTCTGAATCGCAAATATACATGCGTAACCTCTGGATCGCAAATAATGTGGCAATTTTCTGTCACAATTTTTCGTGTATCAATTGTCTGGATATCTAAGGTTTGAACGACCTATGTCTGTATTCTTCTGTATGTCCTCATAACGACTGTATAACGAGTTACAGAAAGTTGCGTAGATATTTTATATGATAAAACAGTTGTGCACCTGTCATTATGAATACATACAATTACAGAATACAAGCTCTCTTTATATTCGCTCATGCATTATTAGCTGGTTCCCCTGTTCTATGGGCCTCTTTCACTAACTTCTGATTAAATTAATTGACGATCAAACTCATATAAGTGCCAACAGCAATTTAATGTATGTATCAGAATATTTCCTCTCTCTTCTTTTGTGTTTAGTGCTCACGTTGGCAATCGGGGTGATAGAGTTAACCATCGATTAACATTAATCGGGATTGATGAAAGAGAGTATATAACATCTTTGTACTCGCTCATGTAATTATTTCATTCTTGTTTAACATTTATTTACTTCAAATGTTAAAGCTCAATTCATGCTTGAGAGCATTAT
This sequence comes from Trachymyrmex septentrionalis, assembly GCF_001594115.1. NCBI lineage: Eukaryota > Metazoa > Arthropoda > Insecta > Hymenoptera > Formicidae > Trachymyrmex > Trachymyrmex septentrionalis. Next base: position 85,258 of record NW_017305811.1, on the reverse strand, counting down.
GAAGGCTAGAAAGCCAAGGCTACCTAGTGAAACACTCAATACACCTACAATGTATCATGTTTTCTCTCACCTGGAATGGCTGGGACAAAAACCTTTGGATTTTACGCGCACGTGCAACTGTCAGCTTGTCTTCCTCTGATAATTCATCCATACCCAAAATTGCAATGATATCCTGTAGCGATTTATAATCTTGAAGGATCTTCTGTACACCACGGGCGATATTATAATGTTCTGTACCGATAATATTAGGATCCATGATACGGGATGTGGAATCAAGAGGATCGACAGCTGGATAAATACCTACATGCCAGTAAATACATACTCGAAGAATTATTGTGATACAATAGATAATTTTCAGATAGCAAATTCGATCTTGCATTACACTACATTAGTACATATTAAAAGATAGGATTGGAAAGTAATTAGTTATTTATAACTAACAACTTGTAAGTTACAGTTAGAATTACTTTTTTTTTCAATAACATTAACTTAACTTTGTTCCTTCTTTTCCAACTATAACTGCAACTTAACTTAGTTATATTTCTTTTAATAACTAGTATCTAATTTCAGTTACTTTACATGTTTTAAACTTTATTTGTCAATTTAATATGATTAGTTAGAATCTGAATAATTCGTCGTTCTAAACAATATTTCAAAAGTCTCTATCGATGTGATTCTGCATAAAATTTTATAGAGGGTCAAAGATAAAAAAAAAAGCAATTTTTCGCGAATATTTCAAAATTTATTGTTTCTACGGCAAAAATAGTAATATTACGATATTTGTAGATTAGAAAATTCTCTACAAAAAAAGGTTTTACGAGTTTTTTTCAAAGCAACCTTTTCCGTGTATTAACGGCTTCGAAGCTTGAAGAATCATGCTCCTGAGAGATAATGCATCAGCTCCTTTCCACATCATCTCAGAGGTAGAGTATTAGCGCTTCTTTTAAATGTGGTCAAACTTCAAAGTTATAGAAGAAAAACTGCTTTTTTTTTACTTCTTTTTACTCTCTTATAAAATTTTAAACAGAGGTTACATCGATAGGGACGAGATATTTAGAATGACGGAATAAAGGTCCATGCAAAAATTTAGCTAGCTGCTAATTTTTCTACAGAAAAATTCTAATTACTCTGGACTATAGTTGAAAAATTTTGTTTAAACGGTTAAATATTTAATAATGATGTTTTCAAGTTTGTACAGAATATACATATATTATTTCATTATCAAAATTAATTTCATCATGCTACTGTATTTAGATACTTTATATGTTTACTAATCCAGTGTAATGCGAGTAGTATAATTTATCAAGAGATACATACCTAATTCAGCAATGGCACGTGACAATACGGTTGTAGCGTCCAAGTGAGCAAAAGTGGTAGCAGGAGCAGGATCTGTTAAGTCATCAGCAGGTACATAAATGGCTTGAACAGAGGTGATGGATCCCTTTTTCGTCGTGGTGATGCGTTCTTGCATAGTACCCATATCAGTAGCCAATGTAGGTTGATAGCCCACAGCAGATGGAATACGACCCAACAAAGCAGATACCTAAAAACATGTATCATATACTATTCTTGAAGCTTCCACGGGTGCTTTCTATATAAAAGTTATGCGGGTGTCCAGATCCATTCTTGAAATGCCAACGTTTCGTGAACCTTGCAGTCCACTTCATCAGGGCGAAGAGCAGCCTGAGCAGTATCAGGCTTTTATATGTATCATATACATTATACAAAGTGACAAAAAGTTCCAGACCGATGAAGTATCTCAAAAACAAGATATTTGAAAAAAATATTTCATAGAAAAATATAGGATTTCAATGCATCAAATAATGTTACCCAGTAAACAGTATCACATACATTACGATGAATTCATTCGTGTACGCTCACGCCTGCCCTCTAAGTGAGAGGTAGATATCATCTGCACCGTAGTGTTTTCGCCAGGTCTCGAGCTGCGTTAGCAATATAGTAATACTACATATATGCGAATGATATCTATCTCTCGCTTAGATCATACTTAAAACCTTCAATACGCATACGCGTATTGCTAACCAACCTTATCTGCATCTATGGAAGTGAGAAATCTGATTATTCTCTATCTCATTGTCTTCGTACACTTCCCGCTCCAAAAAAAAGGCTGCTCTAGCAATATAGGAATATTACATATGTGGCAAGACATACAATTTGACGTCACAATTATATAATTATACAACGCAATAAGATTATATAACTTCTATATTCATTATAGCACTTTTTTTTAATAATTTCTATACAGATACCAAAGGTGTAGCAGGAATAGAATACGCAGGCGTATTACTAGACGTTTTTAATGCTTGTTGAATTATTTCATCCTTATTGTTTATAAAAAAGCAAGGACAAATAATGATAGCGAGCGTTATGAGCGTCAAGTGGAACGCAGTTCTAATAAAACATGAAAAGTGATATTATTGTTTTTTTTAATACTTTTATAATGCATACTTTTAATATCAGTATGAATTACTACTATATATCCTGAAAAAAATGTGCAGTATTTATTGAAAAAATTCTACATAATCACTTTTTTTAGATCTAAATTTTAGAATTTCAAATTTTTCCAATTTTTCAAATGATTCCGATGTTTCCCCATTTCCAAGATAAGCAATATACTATTCGAATTCGCTTGAAACTTAACATCCTTTATTAAATAAATTATTTCTATTTACCTCGGAACCAGCCTGAGTAAATCTGAAGATGTTATCAATGAATAGCAGTACATCCTGACCTTCCTGATCACGGAAGTACTCAGCGACGGTGAGACCAGTGAGAGCTACGCGGGCACGGGCGCCAGGTGGTTCATTCATCTGCCCATAAACTAGTGCTACTTTAGAGGTCTTGTCCTTGAGAGAAATTACACCAGATTCGATCATCTCATGATAGAGATCGTTACCCTCGCGCGTTCTTTCACCCACACCAGCAAACACTGAATAACCACCGTGAGCCTTGGCCACATTGTTGATTAGTTCCATGATAAGTACAGTTTTTCCGACTCCAGCACCACCAAACAAGCCTGTTATATATTAAAATAATAATATGGACATATTAAAATGGATAATTAATAATTCCAATAATATTACTAAACAAAATTGATTGAGTTTTACGTTTTCAAAGTTTTAATACTACCGCTACTAAATTATGTCATACCAATCTTTCCACCCTTAGCATAAGGAGCCAGCAAGTCTACGACTTTGATGCCAGTGACTAGAATCTCTTGTTCAACGGACATGTGTACAAATTCAGGAGCGTCTGCATGAATAGAGGCCAACTTATCTGTGGGAATAGGTCCACGTTCATCAATGGGTTCACCAATTACATTGATGATACGGCCTAAGGTTTCGGCTCCCACAGGAATACGAATAGGGAATCCAGAGTCTAACACGTTTTGACCACGTACCAAACCCTCCGTACCTATAACAATAAGAGCGATTTATTATTGAATCGATAAAATATCAACTTATATATATGCACAAGAAATCTATAATTAAATAATATATATCATCAATTTTGATCCGTTTATATAAAAGTTACTAGCAAAAACATCCAGCTTGGTAGCCTTTTTATATTATTAGTTTATTTTTAAACTATATATGTTCAAAAATTGATCAATTCAAGGATCGATAAGACTAAATTTAATTAAATATGAGAAATACCTATTTTTAGTTAAAGCGAATTTTACAAGTAACACTACCCTGTCACTCATCAATCTAGATGAAACTATGCACACTTGTTTAACACTGAAAAATATCGGAGCCATGTTTTTCTATTTTTCTCCAAAATTTTAAGGATTGAAACCACCCCTTAACTATCCCCAAAAATGTGTTACGTCGCCATGAGAATTACTCCGAGCATATAGATGGCAACGAAATATGTTTCCGACAAAAGTTGTAGAGTTAATGAAGAATTATGTAATGATGTGCTTTATACATTTATCGGAGCCGTGCTGTTTCATTAAATCTTGATTTTCTTATTTTTGCTGTTTTTTGAAGTTTGCATTGAAAAAATCAACTTAACCTCCAAACAACCTTGATCAAACAACCTGCCAAGATCAAGGTAAGGTTTCAACTCTTAAAATTCATTTTGAGAAAAATATGGGTTTAATAATTTACAATGTTAAACAAATGTGCATAGTTTCATCCAGATTGGCGAGTGATAGTTGGGTAATGTTAATTGTTAATGCTATTTTAGATCTATAATTAAATTTATATAAATCTCTTACATATTGCATTTATAATATACACAAAATATTACCATCCATAGCAATGGTGCGCACTGTATTTTCTCCAAGATGTTGGGCGACTTCGAGTACCAGTCTAGGTGTACGATTCTGTACCTCTAAAGCATTAAGTATAGGTGGGAGAGCATCATCGAATTGTACATCAACAACAGCACCAATGACAGCAACTACTTTTCCTTGTGCACCACCTTTGGATACAGCTGCAGCTTTGGCAGCATAGTCTCTTTCTATTTAAAATAATTAAATTTTACATTTAAACCTCAAAAAATTTATATATAATTATATACATCTAAAAAGAAATCGTGTACACATATCTAAAAAGTAAAGACAAAATCTACTAATTTTTATTAATTTTTTGTGAGGTATGTTAAGATTCAGTGATAATTATAGCAGCAGTGATGATAATTAATAATTACATAATGTATTTTAGACAAATAGGTGCATTTCAATATTTAACACATCTTAACAGAAACGTATACAGGAATGCATAAAGTATATAGCATTGTGCATGATTCAGTTGGAACAGAACGTATATGCTGTGTATGGTTTCAATTCATTTCAGATAGAGTTAGATTAAATGTAGCTTTTTCCACTTGGGTCCTAATTTGGTACTAAGTATTTGGTACGTATAGAAACTAGTAACTTTATATTAAATTATCTTAATTTCGGCAATACACTTAAAGAATGGTATACTGAGCTAGTACAATATGCATGTATATGATTAATTAAATAGTCATATAGTGTATATGTTTATACGCATCGCTGAAATTAAGATAATTTAGGTACGAAAACTTGCATTAGCTCTGCGAACTTGGTCCTCGAATACGGATCGAGGGGCTCGATTAACTCTCGAAATGTTAATATCAAACACAAATGAGACAACACGTAGCAGAAAGGTGCGAGTTTCCAAATAATTTTCAAAGTGAAAGAGCAAACAAATGTCTCCGATTTGCAAAATCAAACAGATAAAATACAATTGATTAAATATTTTTCTTTGGGACAAGTAATGCTCAAATTATTGTTAAAAGATCAGGAGGTCAATCATGTAATTAAGTCTGTTCGCGTTGCATGAAATCCCCAAATATTTTTGCACTTAAAATGAGATACAAATTTTGCCTTAAAAAGAGAGAAAGCGAATATGTCGAGTGCCAAATGCAAAAGTATAAGTAACGCGAACAGACTTATTTTTTCTTAGAGTAAAATAATGAAAATTTATATACACACGCGCGCGCGCGACGCACGCACGTATGACACACACAAACACACACACATACACACAAATTTTCAATTATGTTTCGGCCTTAGAAAAAATGTTTCATGATCGATATTCAGATTTTAATATTCTATAAAATATTCTAGAATAATATTTTCAGATAAAAACATTTTTTACCAATCACAATTAATTACATCTATAGATATATATATTTCCATAAATAAATACGTTAAATATGTTTATTTGTTCTAAAAAAAGTTGATTTCAATGTACTCCAAAAATTTTGCGAACTCGAAAAATATGTTATGTAACATAAAAATATATATAACTATCAAAATTAATTTTTTGAAATCTTTACAACGTAATTCTTACATATAGTTCGAAATATGTTCTTCAAAATATAATTAAATAGAAAAAAATATCGAAGAAAAGAACAGCAATCGACAGTTGTTCCGAAATCATTGTCAAACAAATTATAAAAAAAAACATTCTATGGAACGAAATATTTCTTCCCGATTAAGATACTGATAAATATATCATTTATAATCGCACTGAACATTTACCTGTTCGCAGAATTTTATGAACGGGATAAAAGAACAAGTTAAGGTCGCCATATTGTTAAATAGAATTCACACCAATCGACTACCGATTATATAACCAACAAATAATTTTTTTCAAATGGTCCATACGAAATTTAGTATGTATCGGTTGTCGTGAACGGGATTGTTGTTAATTCCGAATTATTCGATTTCTCATAAAATATTATCATCAAAATAAAATTCAGACAAATACTTCAACAAAGTATGTCACGTCAATCGCCGATTATTCTATTAGTAAATCGAAAAATATATACTCACTGTTGATAGCGAGGACGCCTGACACTTTAGCAATTTCATTTTGCAAAAGGGAAGGTTTGATAACTCTCAAGGAGGCAGGAACTGCTTTCGTCACAGCGTTTAAGATCATCTTCGATCGATTAAGAAAAGACCATTGAATACTACTGTACTGATCAGTGTGATCGCCTGATGTGATCACTGTGAGCAGCAATGTTGCCAAATGCCTTTATTACCCTAGAGTAGCATGGGATTCTAGCTGCGTTCGGCAATGCAAATCTGAGGCGTCGAAATGCTCTTATATTATAGCATATGTCTCGTGTACTGTAGAAAAAGAGCACTCCGACGCATCAGATTTGCCGAACGCAGCTTCTCTCAAACTTCCCTAAAGCCTATTGCCTAGTTTACATCGGCTATGTCCGAAAATTTACATGCACTATAGATTTTCATATTGACAGTAAATTTTGGAATACAGCCATCGTGCACTTGATACGGATAGAGTTCTATATTTATAAGTACGGAGGAGTAATAAGGAGACCAAGTTCGAGGTCTGAAAATGGACTTAAACTCGAAACACGGTGTGAACTCGGAAAACTCATAAAAAATCCGGCCAATATGATTTTAATGTCATCGCGCCTTGCGAGAAAGGTTGGAAGTACTGACTGTTATGTGGTCATACTAGAGCACTATGACTGCGTACCCATTTCCAGTGCAGCATCCAGTAGCCGCCATTTTGCTGGATATTGTATTGCAGAAGCGTTCCCAAATGACTGGATACTGGTGACATCGTATCTCATTTATCAGAACAGTTTTTAATTATGAGAGAATACGCATGAGAACAATGTATAACGTCACTAGCCAGTATTTAGTCATTCAAGAACACTTCTCCAGTGTAGTATCCAACAAAATGGCGGCTACTAGATACTGTACTGGATGCATTTAAAACGATAACCACTCACTAGGTGCATCCAGAAGCACGATTGCTCATTGAGCGCTCAGTAAGTTTTTGTATTTGATTGTTGTATTTGATGGTACATTCCGTTAGATCTAAAAATGTAAACCAAACAGATAAAAGAGCTCATTGAGCTCTCAGTAAGCGATCGTGCTTCTGGATGCACCCATTGAGCACCTAGTGAGCTCTTTCATATAATTGCCCATATTTTAGAATCTAATGGAATATACTAATTAGATGAAAGAGCTCATTGAACGCTCAATGAGCGGTTGTCGTTCTGAATGCACTCACTGAAATGAAATGGCAACGCAGCCTATGGTCTATTTTCCACCGAGAATTTAAACCGGAACTACAGTCGAGTATTCCCCTGTTACAGTGGAATGCTTCGAACAGGGGAATGCTCGGTTCTGTTGGTTGGTTCTTACATTCTGATCCGGTTTAAACTCCTCGGTGAAAACTAGGCCATTCATTAAGCAGCCATTTTTAGTTAATAAAAATAAATTTATCATTGACTGCTAATCACATGATTGCAATGACCAATCAGAACACTTAAAACCAGTCGCGCTTCTCTCATAAATCTAGGGGTGCGGTCCATTTAACACTTTAAATGCTTCGCTTTTGATTGACCAATCGGAAGAAAGAATTTTACTAACTGACCAATCAAAAAATGTTTCGAAAAAATTTCTAGCATCATGTGGACCGTAGCCTAGTCTAGGACTCTAGATTCGGGTAGAGCACTTGCGACCTGCGACGACTACGATACGACCAATGTAAATTAGGCTTAAAAGCAGCAGCAGCAGCAGCAGCAACAGCAACTCCAAAGATTTCTATTTCAACTTAACCTCGCCTTATTTTATTTTTACTAAATTTGTTAAAGTACCACGCGAACTGGTAGAAGATCTTACATTTTGTTTCCAACCAGAGGTTTTCATCAATAAAAAAATTTTTACAAAAAAAAGATTTTGACAATACTTGATTCGTCATATTGTGTTTACAAAAATCGAGAAGCAGAAATGGAATCTACGTCTAGTAAAGTGAATATCATTGTGATTTATTAAGTTCTTTTCTTAACTCACACGATATTTATTATTATGTTATGTTGAGCACTTATTATATTACTTATACTATTTATTTGCATTTTATATTTTAGTGTAATATAACATTTTTTCTAACATTATCTCTAAAATAGTAAATTCCTTTATTCATTCCTCAAAATTTTTTTTTTAGTATTTAACAATTTTTTAGAATTTATTTTGAAGTTATTACTCTTTTGTCTAACATAAGGAAGGAATGATAATAATGAAATTTCATATATAGAACAATTGATAGTTTTTAATGGGAAATTATAATTATAGGATGAACAGAATAATCAGGAAGATTCAGACTCTTCAGAAATGGATGAGACAGAACCTAGATTAAAATATGTTAGGATACGTAATGATTTGGAACATATTCTGCAAAATGATGCAGCTAGCTGCATTGCTGTACATCCAAAAGTAAGAATCATCTATGAGTAATTGTAGAATTTTAATTTTTAAGTATATTAAATTTTTTAACGGTAATTGTTGAGCTTAACTTCCTCACCTCCGATATTGATAAAATTAGATTTATTTGACACGATTTTGAACGAATCTGGAAAAAAGTATCGCTCTGTCCTGTGAATTAAGATATTGATTGTTAAAGTTGACAGATATTCAGGTTAGGAAATCTGTCATATCGATGATATAGATTGTTACACAAATTCTCTCTTTTATAAACACAAATTCTTTACTTTAAAAACAAATTCTCTGCTTAAAAAATACAAATTTTCTGCTTTGAAAACACATTTTTTAAAATAATTTTTGGTTTTACAATAGAGAATTTGTTTTTAAAGCAGAGAACTTGTGTTTTAAAGCAGAGAATTTGTGTTTAAAACAGACACATACCTAACCAAAACAAATTCTCTGTTGTAAAAATAAAAATTATATAGAAAATAATTTGTGTTTTTAAAATAGGGAATTTATAGTTTTAAAGCAGAATTATTTTGATGTGCTTTTAAGGCAGAGAATTTGTTTTTAAAGCAGAGAATTTGTGTAATTGGAGCAAAAAAAAACTTTTTCTAACCTCTCAATTCTCATGTTCTTCTATCTATGCCATTGATGTGACAGATTTCCTAAACTGAATAGTCGTCAAACTGTAATGATTAATACCTCAGTCCACAGGGTAGAGCAACATCTTTTTTCCCAGATTCGTTTCATTTCGTGCAAAAATGCGTCGAATGATCCTTATTTTATTAACATCAAAGATAAGAAGGCTAAATTCGACAATTATCTTATTATAATTTTAACTTTATGGATACAGATAAAAATAAGGATATTAATTTTTTTTAAATTAATTTTATTCTTTTGGTATAGTTCCTTTGTCTGGGATCACATTGGGGAATGATCCATCTTTTAGACCATCAAGGAAATAATATAAAATCTAAAATGCTACAGGCACATACAGTAGCAGTCAATCAGATATCCATAGACTATAATGGAGATTTTATCGCCTCTTGCAGTGATGATGGAAAAGTTTTTATTTATGGACTGTATAGTACAGAAAACAATCATAATATGAGCATGGGTAGACTAGTCAAGAGTATAGCAATTGACCCAAATTATAAAAGTGGTAGTGGCAGAAGATTTATTACAGGTTTAATCTCTTTAATCTTTTAAATTTTTATAGTGTACATGATATGATCTTTTGGAGCTTACAATAAAATTAATTTTTGAAATATTAACTTTAATTTTTAATAAATAAATAAATATTTGTAACCCATAGGCGATGACAAGTTAATTCTTTATGAAAAGACTTTTCTGGCTAGGATGAAGCCAACAGTGCTTTGCGAAGCAGAGGGTGGAGTCAGATCTGTTGCATGGTTTGGTCACTTTGTTGCATGGGCTTCTGATACTGGCGTGAGAGTCTATGATCTTGATGCTAGATGTTCATTGGGACTTATCAAGTGGTCCTGTACTGCGGAGTAAGCATTGCAGAAAAGTGTATATGTAATCAGGGCTGGGCATATATTTGAAATACTTTTATTTGAATAACAGTATTTGTAACACAATTGTATTTTGTATTTTGTATTTCAGCGTAGCACATAAAAGTATTTTATATATTTCATGTAGGCTTTGTATATTATTTCATGCAGGGTATCACCAGAACACTATAGGTGCAATTTGCAGTGGTCAGACGACAAGACGCTATTGATTGGGTGGGTAGACATTGTGCGCATCTGTCATATTAGGAAACGTACTATGCAAGAAATGGTCAATCGAGATTTGCCTGAATTTGTAGTGGATCCAGGTAATCAATAAAGTGTATTTATTCTTTTTTTAAATATCTTTTAATGCGGAAATATTGGGATGAGTCCAGACTAAATTAGCAAGAACGTATATTATAAATAAAATATTTAGAGATATACATAATTGTGAGTGATCTTGTTTTGATACGTTGTAAAGAAATAGAATACATTTGTCAGCATAAATTTAAGTCCCGTTTGTATTTGCGGTGTTTATAAAACAAATTGTTGAATTGCGTTCGAGAATACACACAGAGTGTCTTCAAGTGTCATTCTATCCTTGTTATTGAATGTTAAACAAGGATAAATTGATACTTCGGAATAAGTGTACTTCTGAACGCAGTCTTAATTTATTCATCTTTTTGCGTTTAACTTTACAATGCTATTGAGTGAATAATTGTTATCAATATATAAATTTTACGTACAAGGAAATAGGTCGTTCTTATAATACAGTTTTAAAATACATTTTATGCTTTTAATGTAATGCAAAATATTTATAATCTAGATTGTTATAAACACAAATCTAATTATTAATTTAAATGATGAAAAGAAAAAATTGGCACGTTATCAAATTCAATCTCGAAATAATATAGATTTTGTAGTCCAATTGTGCCTGCATACGTGCGACTTCTTATATACTTAAAAAAAAAAATATATATATATATATATAATAGCACAAAGCTACTAAAAATTGAAATCGTGCTTTGTTACAATATTGACTCACTATAAGACCCAAATTGATAGGTATATAAGAACAATTTTAAAGCTTGTCTTTGCTTGTCCTCTAGTTTTAGCATGGCAGATTGGACCTCCTAATGATCTAATGACTATGAAGACATAGCTTAACGCCCAACGATTTCGCTCATTTGTACGTAAAATTTTATGTAACAATAGCATTCTAGGGTTAAATCTAGAGTTACTTTTAGAGTTCATTCCTATGCTTTAATTTGGATTATAACAGGAAATGTTTAGAATGCAAGAATTATTTAATTACATTTTATTTTTCAGTGTCAACATTTCAAGTAGATTTTTATATATCCGGTATAGCACCATTGAAGAATCAGTTAATATTATTGGGTTGCCTAAAGGAGCTAGATGAAGATGGAAAGAATCAACGTCCAACTTTACATGTCGTTGAACCAAAATATCAAGATTTCTCAGTAATATGCGCAAATTCTCTTACCTTACGTGGCTACAAGGAATACAGCTGCAATGATTATCATTTGGACTGTTTAAAAGAAGAAAATAGGTAAATAAAATCAATATTAAAATTGTTACATTAAAATGAATTTCAGAGACGATACATAGTTTCATATGAGAGTGGTTAATTCACAGTTGGCAGATTTTGGATTTAAATCCTCTGACTCTTCAATTTGTGTATCTTGATTTTATAAGTTGATTGAAAAATTAAAGGCATTAAGAGTATGAGGTGACAATAGCAATTTGTTTCAAAATCCTATATTTTAATAAGAGATTAAAATCAATTTAAATATGTGCCATAAAAAACTTTAAGATAATTTTTAAATATGCTAAAAATTAATTTGAACAAATATTACTTTTCTAGAATATTAATATGTAATATATAATGATTCACAAATTATTAATAAATTTGTCTGATATTTAAAATGTGAAACGAAAATCTGAATTCAAATATACTTTCCCATTTTTAAGAAGTTCGAAAACAAAATTTTTTAATTTTAATTATATTTTTTCTATCTCAAAGAGTTTAAGATTTCGTTTTATCTATCTATTCGATCTATCCTTTATATAGGAAAATTCTTTACAGATTTTTTATTGTTAGTCCAAAGGATATTGTAGTGGCTAGTTTATATGATACAGATGACAGAATCGAATGGTTATTGAGTCACGGAAAATTTGAGCAAGCTTTGGAAGCTGTAACAGCAAATAATGGCAAAGATTGTAAGAGGCATTCTGTATTAGATATTGGACGTATTTATTTGGATCACTTATTAGCATGTGGAAGATACGATGAAGCTGGAAAACTTTGTCTCAAAGTTTTAGGACGAAATAAAAAATTATGGGAGGAAGAGGTGAGAGATATTATGTTACAAAATTATTGCATTTTTAATATTCATTTTGTGAAAGACTACTGTTTGCAGTTACATTTAAGTTTGTATTTATCAAACTTTTTTGCTTTGATATGACATAAGTCTTCTTTCTTGTCTCGAGACAGGTTTACAAATTTGCTAGAGTGCATCAGTTACGTTCAATTTCGTCCTACTTGCCTCGGGGTGACGTTATTCTCGATCCATTAATCTACGAAATGGTGCTATATGAATACCTAAAAATGGATCCTGACGGTTTTTTACAATTGGTCAAGGAATGGTCTCCAAATTTATATACAGTGGCGGCGGTAGTTAACGGCGTATTGGAACATTTACTGGTTCACAATCAACGACAGAACGTATTATTAGAAGCGTTAGCCATTTTATATATCCACGACGGCAAATACGATAAAGCGCTTGCTATGTATTTGAAACTGCGGCACAAAGATGTTTTCCAATTGATCCAAAAGTATCAGTTATATAATTCGGTATACGATATGATCGAAGGTTTGATGGATCTGGACACAGAACGTGCTATACAATTTTTTCTAGAAAAAGACAGAGTGCCGTCTGACACGGTTGTACAAAAATTGCAACATAATCATCGTTATTTATATTTGGTAATATTTGGAATCAATATAACACAATTTTCATGTGAGAAATATGCGATTTATGAATAATATTTAATATTTTGTGATTTTTAAAAGTTTGTTTTTCTTTAATATATATTATAAAAAGTAGGGACTTAATTTTGAAAATAATGATTTAATTATATAATTTGTACTTTTTCAGTATCTAGATGCATTAGATAAGAGAGACACGAAGGATTCAAAAGGCAAGTACCACGGTCTTCTGGTACGATTGTATGCCGATTATTCGAGAGACAAGTTATTACCACTTTTACGTCGCTCTGATAATTATCCGATACAACAGGCTTTGGATATTTGTAGCCAACGTCGATTTTATCCAGAAATGGTGTATCTATTAGGCAGAATTGGAAACACTTCAGAAGCCTTGGCGCTCATGACAAGAGAACTCAACGACATGGAAAGTGCAATTGTATTTTGTCAGGAACATGACGATGAAGAATTGTGGAATGATCTAATTAATTACTCACTTGACAAACCTGGTATGTATCAAATCAATGACTTTGAAGGGCATTTTGGATGCTTGAATTTAAAGTTTCAATAAAGTTCAAATTCAATAAAATTTAATTAAATAAAGTTTAATTCAAAATAAATTTTTATATGTTTCAGCGGCTATTACATTCCTTCTTCAAAAAATCGGCACTTATGTTGATCCTAGGCTTATGGTGCAAAGAATAGAACCTACTTTGGAAATTCCAGGCTTAAAGAAAGCATTGGTTAAAATGATATGCGACTACAATCTGCAGGTGTCTGTGCAGGAAGGTTGTAAAAAAATACTGTCTAACGATTATTTCAATCTCCACGAGCGACTTGTTCGTTGTCATCAAAACGGCATATTTGTCGATGGTATGCAATTTTATAAAATCATTGATTCCAAAAAATAAAAATAATGTTGCTATAAAACTGGAAATTGGGGAAATATCAGGGAAATAGAAAACGATTAGGGAAATTAGGGAAGTCAGAGAATTTTACAAAAATTTATAGAAAATTAAAATTTTTGCTTTTAAAGAAGTTCAATATACATTACATGTATGCAGTTTTGATTAGCGCGCATATAAGAGCTATGACACACATACAAAAAAAAAACTCAAAGAAATCTTAAAGTCATTTCTATTACTATCTACCGATCCGGACACTTAATCAAATGGAACAAATAAAAAATGGAATAGATTCCGATCGGAATTTTATTTCGTTTTCTCTAGAAAACATAATAAAAATCTAGAGAATAATTGAATAATTCCGATAAGAATCCATTTCGACTCGTTTCATAATAGGTACTCAATAGGACGTACTATTTATATGTCATTTATATATTATTACGCACTACTACGTCAATATGTGTGTATGCACGCACATACGTACTCACGCACACATACACACCCGCGCGTGCGCGTGCAAATTTTCTAACAACTTTTTGATATTAGATCTCTAAACCTAATTCCAAGAACTCAACATTGTTCATATAATCTGCAATTCAAATCAAAATTGTTTCATACAAAGTATAAAATTTGTATATAAAACAATAAATTTTTTAATCTGTAAAGGTAGTTAGAAAAATACTTGTCCTACTTGAAAGATAAAACAGACAAGGATCCCCTGCCAGCAGAAATCACTATCGGAGACGCATTTCTTTTGTCTCAAATTATAAAATATTGAGAAAATTATAATCAGGAAAATTGCTTGCATCTTACTAAAATGAGATTTTTTTTAAGTGCATTCCACTTGATGTTCACAACGCTCATGAAATCATTTCATTCTTGTTGTTTATCACATGTTAAACAAGGACAGATAATGCGAAGGTTGTTTTCTTCTTCTTTTTCCCTCTGCTTGGTTTTCCGATCCAAGAAAAGGGTCACAGTATCATGCATTGAATTTGGATCTTAGATTCTGTGATAACCTCTGCGGAGGGAGGGGGGATAGAGGCTTCACTTTTACTTTATCTCAAACGCGAGAGTTGTCAGCACCAAATGAAACATTCTTTGAAGAAAAACGCAAAATAGAAATTAGTTTCGACAGAGAGAAACCTAAGAGTGATTATCCCAGCCTTTTTCATATATTAAATCTCGTAGGGTAATGTTCACGTTTTTTTAGTTGTCTCCCATGCTCTAATATTTAATACTAATGGCTAATTCATTTTAAACATTTTTGAAGGACTCTTCTTAATTTTTTCTTCACACGTTACATTTGGAGCTTCCCTTCTGTAACACTTTCTCCGTCTCAGCTATTTTAATTTCTTCCCTTTATAATTTTCTTTAATTTTTCGCTAATCATTTTTTCTGTTCCAGCTTCTTCACGGTACGTGCAAGGGACATTGCTTTTTTTTTAAATTTTGTTTCGGATTTGATTCGGAATTTGAATACAAACGGGATACGGTCTGGGTAGTGAGATACATGCAATACGTGGCCAATTATCGCCATGTTTATCAGTCTGTAGACAGAGCAACAAAAATTGCTCACAAACGGTTGAAAGATTATGTGGAGAGAGCATCTGGATATTTTAATATAAATATAACATATATTCATTAGCAACATTTAAAAAACAAAGTTATTAAAAACAAAGTTATAAAAGCAAAATCATTACTTTGACAAAGACTCACCCGTGAGGCCCTTAATAAGATTTGTATTCATCATCCATCGATGTCATTTGGAACATAGTGGAGGATGGACAAGCGTCCCGCGCCGCGCCGCGCACGCCACAATTTGTACGGCGTGCTTGTTAGACAATCCCCGCTTCTTACGGCCCACGCGTCGAGCGAACGTTGGGCGTACATTTGGCAGTAATAGGCTGGATGGACATGCTTATTCGGTTATCTTTAAAAATTAATACCTCATTAACTATTGAAAATTGTAAAATTATAAAGGACTTTTCTATTCAGTTTAGTCCGCTCTATAGTATCTGTATAATTTCTTTATTGATATTAAGGTCAAAATTTTTTATCTATTTATTTCAATATTATTCATTTTGATGTTTTTACACGATTATACACTTTGTGTAAAAGTAACTACAAAAATGATTAACTTTGAATTTTATCTTATATATAAGGAATAAAAAATTAACATAATTAATCGAATGTTTTATAAACATGTCATTTATTTATGAAATATTAGTTACATTTCTAGATATAAATTCTAAAGATTTTTAAAAATGTATATCAAATAAATCTATTAAACTGTTAGGCATAATGTATAATATTTTGATATAATAGTTTACGTAAAATAGAAAATATCATTTAATATTTTTGATTATGAATTGACGGACCGCATATAATTAATTGGCTTCATGCCGGTTCGCGAGCCACGATTTGCACATCATTGAATTATACAGTAAACTATTCTTCTCTGTAAAAAGTATCATTAAATTTTTTTCTTTGCAGATGATCAAATGTGTGGAGCTTGCCATAGGAAAATAATTGTAAGAGGTATTTATAAGTAATTAGTTTTTTAGTTACTTATAATTCTAATTACATGATTATAATTCACTTTCTTTTTCTCTAGAACCGCGGAATATAATTGTATTTTATTGTAAGCATTGTTTTCACGAAGATTGTCTACCTAATTTTGATTTGATTGTATGTATGATATATCGTCTATGCTAATTTTATTTTATTATTTATGGATTACTACAGTACTCTTAAATTTCAGGAAAATTGTGTGATATGCAATTCGCAAAAAGAAATGACACCTGCCAGAAAATGATAAAGGTAAACTACTTCATTATGCAACATGTGCAAAATCGGAAGTTTTACATAGACTATGTATATTTCAATCAAATATTTTGGTGTAGTCTAGACTATGTTGCATTTGTATTTTTTTTTAATATTAAATAAAGGTAATTATTTACTTTAGGAGATACCGCTCCGATGATCTTGACATATGTTGTGACCCTGAGTAACCAACAGGTTTTAGATGGTAGTCGCTGTTCGTTGAAAAATTATTAATAATCAAAGTTAATAATTATTTCCTTGCTTTATATGAAAAGTCAGATAACTTTTGGCAGAAGCAAAAGTATGGGGTGGATCGATTAAAGGAATATGACTTTTCACGCAAAGCAAGTTCTATCCCACTTATGTCAATATCAGATTACATTGTTTATATATCGGTATCCCACACCTTCAATTGTTGGGCAAATGCTTTGTAGTGTTGTATCGTGAAATCTATGACATTGACAGGTTTTACTGAAAAATTGATAATGAAAAATTAAATACCACTTGTCGAAGTAGATTAAGTGCAAAGTTTATCTAGAGAATTAATTTATTACCGACAAGAAGAATTTGGATATAATCCGCGATTAGCTGTTTTATTTCAGGATGATCCGCCAGATAATCCGTGTACCGAGCTGTATCATAAGACTGTTAAAAGAAAAACTTATATAAAAATTTATTTGTGAAAAGGATGTGTGTGAGTGTGTGTTTTAAATCTTACATTTCAAGTATTTCTATATTTTGGTAGGACTTGTAAGCGGTAAGAGGGTCCACACATTTTTCATAACAATAATCATAAGATGTACCGTAAGGTTAGCCAATCAGAGCTGAAAGTTTTTGAAAATTCTTGACTGTGATTGGCTAATTCTTACGGTACGTCTTACGATCACTGTTATAAAAAGTGTGCGCGGACACCCTAAAAAATTGTATTGGATTTATTACTGGTTATGGTAAAAGTTTCGATCAGGGAACTCTGCTCCGATGACATATAATGTCAAGGTCATGATGCAGACCTCCGAGTATATATATATAGTATAGGTTTTTAGTTGTCACTCGTTATTCGTTAAAAAATTATACAAAAAAAATTTTAAAAACGTCTTATTTCTGCTATGATATGTGAAGAACTATCTCAAATCCTCCCTTCCTTGCAATAATTTTCCACGCGAAGTGAGATCTATCCCCCTGAGGGTCGATTGTGGATTTTGAAGAGGTGAAAATTACAAAAAAATGAGCAAAGATTACTAGGTATTGACCAATTAAATTATGAATTTGCTCACTTTTGTAATTTTCACCTTATTTGAAGATGCACAATCGATCCCCTGCTTACGGTGTTCGACTTTTCACACGAAGCGAGATCCACTGCACATCCTTCCTGGTTGAAGGCGTTATTAATTAGTGTAATTAACGATTGGCTAATTATTAGTGCTTACGTTTTACTGCTTAAGCATTTAATTTTTGTGTGCCATAGCCCTTAAACAGTAAGCGAATCGATAAATTACAGTAGAGACTGTAAAATCATAATACCAGCAATAGCAAATCCAATATGTTGATTTCCTTACTGCTTAAGTCTTAGGACCATGGCACACAAACAAACAGTGAAATGTAAGCAAGAAGGAAATCAATGTATGATTGGCTATAGCTTACTTATTAAAGATCTTACGGTCTTTATTGTGATTGGCTAATTCACTTATCATTTACATTTTACTGCTTAATTTTATTCTGTAACTCTAAAGCGTCGTCTACAATGGGCAGTAGCAGTAGTCACAAGGCTGTAAGACACATCGGAAGTAAGCTGATTTTCCGATATAATAAGACGTAGAGTAAGTCCATAAGCAACAACAGAATAGAACGTAAGAAATGGATTTAAACTATTCACTTACGGACTTATTTTACGCCCTATTATACGGTCTATTAGAAAATATACAACAAATAAATTTTGACGCTTACTGAAATGACAACATTTGATTGACAAGATAAATTGTGCAATAAAGAACAAATGTTATTATAAAATAATGTGAGGTATCTATATTTAAATAAAATATACGATTAATATTTGTAGCAGTTTATAAAAATATAAAAATAAAATAAATACGCTACTCAACAAAAATAATCGAATAGTTGAGTAATTTGTAGTAGTTTGTAGTTGAATTGTAGAATTTTGCATATTAACTTTAAATTTATGAGAAGAAATGTACATATATAATTTATTTCTAAACAGGTTAGAAAAGAAGAAATTTTTAACAGAAAACATTGAAGAAGGATTCAAAGTTAATCCAGATCAAAATTCAATTTATGAAAAGAGGTGCGCTAACAGAAAAAGATAAAATTAAAATAATCTTATGAACACAATTTTTATGTAAATATATAATTCTCCTTAAAAAGTGTAAGGTTATATTATTCTCAAAAATGGATTCAATGTGTTTCGTGTAAGTTTTATAAAATATTAAATTTATATATGCTCTCCTTCAAAAGTTTTTTACATATAAATTTATTATATATAAAATATTAAATAATAAATGAATATATTTTTTGCAATATAAAAATCATTTCACTAGCGTTGTAAATGCTTTAATCTACTTAAAAATAAAGATAAAATGCCTCAATTTAAAGAAACCGAACTAACAGTGCAATTCTGTCTTATAATGAATGATATATTCGATCTTTTAAATTCACGAAATAAATTTTGCAAAATTGAATCCCAAAAATGTATACCAAAAGATAATATTCCAATTATTGTGAACAAAATTGATGATTATATTAAATATATTGTTTCTTTAAAAAATGATGAGAACATTCCAATATTACTTACAGAACGGAAAATTGGATTCTTAGGCTTCATAATTTACTTAAAAAGTGTTATTGATATTTGTTACCAATATATACAATCATCTGAAAATAAATGGGATTATTTATTAACATATAAAATGTCGTAAAACCGCATACACATCTTGAACTGTCTTCTGTCTGCGATTTCTCTGCGATTCAGCAGACTTGGCCACAATCCATGGTAATAATAATCCGATGTGCCGACAATTTCAAACTGCTTTTAAATAATTACTTGTATATTATAAAATAGGTGGCAGAATATGTGATTGGGTAATTTTTTTATACGACATATATGTATACATTTATGCAAGCGACTATGCAAGTTGTGTGAATATATCCTTAAAGCCCGACATCCACGATGCTAGAAAAATCGGTCCGAGATCTCGGATAGAGAAACAATTAACAAATCACGTTTGAACAATTTGATCACATGACCATTGCGATTGGTCAATTCTTCATCCGAGGTCTCGGATCGATTTCTAGCATCGTGGACACAAGACTTAAGATCTTAAGCGATCGTCTTATCCTGCTTGCTGTCATGATAGGTCAATGAGCATCCATATGAGCACGGAATGACAATTCGAGACTCGAATATCTTGATAAAACGAACGAATTTACGCGCACATATATGCGACTTGCCGAGGACATCCGGCAGCAATCTGCCGAAATTACCTCCAAACGCGAGATTCTACAATCGGTGGAAACGAAATCTTCAAAAGTTGATTCTTGTATCTACTCAACACCCTTTAACAGGTTTAATTTTACGCAGCCAAGCAGCTGTTGCTTTCGAAAAGAAAAGACACTCGAGATCACCTTATCGATGGATGATTCATCCATGTAGTATGTTAAGGTAAGAAAATTTACGAAATCAGCTTTAACTGTTTTGTGGATACAAATGTAACAGAGAATACGTTATCGTAGATTCTACTGGGACACAATAATGACTCTGACGTTTTTATATATTTTTGTGACAGTTCCACATATTATATGCTTCTACAGGATCGGAAAGAGCAGCGGTCCTGAATATTGGAATATTGTGTATCCATTTTACGCCGTTTGTATTATTGACATATTCTTTAATTTTATTACTGGATTTGTATCTCCAGATGGATATGAGATTTTTCTTGATACTACTCTAATAGCACGGTGATTGTGTCATAATAATATACGATTCAGACAGCACGTATGTCAAAAATCAAGATGTAAAAACAAAATCTTAAACATCTTAAAAATGTTTTAAAAATATCTTACAGTATAATGTCTAAAAGATCATTAAATGACTTTATGTTATATAATGTTATCTTTATGTTGTCTGGACATGGTGTTGTCTGGAAGATTAAATTCGTTATTTCTCATTATTTCCTACTTATTTAAATATATAAAGTGAGAACTGTATAATTACATATTTAAGCAGACGTTATATAAAAGGATATTTCTTCATTGACTTTGTCAGCTCGATACCATATGCATGGTTTTACCCAACACTTATCTTACCGCCTGGTCCAAATTCAAATTCTATATTACTTATAATTGAATTATTGCCTATTTTAAAATTCATTCGCATATTTACAGTACGACAAAATGTTCAACACATCAATGCAGTAACTTATAATTATATAATTATCATTTAATTATTAATGTTTTGAATTTTATAAATAAATTAATTTGTATTATATTTTAATAGAGTTTTGGAATCTCTCAAGCTCAACATATAACAATATGGTTTATTATTTTAACATTATTAATTTTTCATTGGAATAGCTGTATAAGTTACGTTTTTCCATACATCGTCATGCATGTACAAGGAAAAACTTTGGAAGTACGGTGATTTTTATAAGCGAATTGGTCTGTGAAGAACATTTTTAAATTACTTTGTATTAAAACACTAAATAAATGAAAAATAATAATACACTATCTCCTTATTTATACGGAATAATTTCAGAATTTAGATGCAAATTATATTCCGAGAAAACTTCATAATATGTCCGACTGGGAAGTTTATTTGATGTTTGTGCATATTGGCATAAGTAATTTTATAGGTTCGAATTTTATAGAATTCAAAAACTTTGGTAGTTTGGACACAATAATAAGATGCATACTTCTTCTCTTGGGAAAAGGCTACATAATTTATTTGATTGGTATTGGATCATTTCTTATTACCTTAAATTTTTAATATTGCATTTCATAGCAATTTTTTTGTTTTTATTAATATTATCTTTTAGCAAATATAATTGTTTTACAAATATAGGTAAATATTTACTTTATCCAGCTCCGATGATCATGACCTTGATTTATGTTGTCAAGATCATGACCCTGAGTAACCTCCAACAGGTTTTAGTTGGCGGACTTATTCGTTAAAAAGTTATTAACAAAAGAAATTTAAGAACTAATATCTTAATTACTGTTTAGGGACGCACGACTTCTACACAAAGTGACTCCTATCCCATCTCCCCATGACTTCCACTGGAAGCGACTCCCACCTCACCTCTCCCTCTGCTTGAGGGCGCACGACTCACCCAAAACGACTCCCACACCATCTTCCCCCCTGCCCAGGGGCACACGATTGTCCATGCGAAGCGAGTTTCACTCCATCTCGCCAAGTTGCTTCGCGTGGAAGTCGTGCGTCCCTAAATAGGGAGGAAGGTGGGGTGGGAGTCGCTTTGCGTGGAAGTTGTGCAGAAATGAGACGCTATTTTTTAATACGCTTCTTTTGTTAATAACGTCAACTAAAACCTGTTGGAGGTCACTCAGGGTCATGACTTTGACAACATACGTTAAGGTCATTGGAGTTGTGTTCCCCTGTAAAATATAAACATTTATCCAAATAGAAATAAAATAAAAAAATTAACTCGACAGTAAGAGAATTCTTATGATCACAGTTACGATCCTGCAACTCTTGGAATCGTCTGTAAAACCAAAACTCAAATATCAACGAATCATACACGAAGTAAAAGAATATATTCATCAGAAGAAGCTTCCGCTATATTTACAAAACAAGCTGATTTTCTATTACAAATATCGCTATTATGACTATTTCTTCAAAGAGAATACTATATCTAATATTCTTTCGGGTTAGTTAAAAACAAAGAAAATGAATATGAAGGTTGAATTATTAATTAATTCCTAGAATGTTAAAACGATAAACTTATAAAGTATATATTTTCTTCTTATATTTTCCAACACTCCTTTAGGTCATTTAAATCAAGAAATTCTATTCCATAGTAGTCAAAGACTGCTAGATATTATGGTTCTTCGCAATTTGCCCCGTAATGTTCTTGGTGATTTAATAAGTAATTTTTTTCTCTTGTATTAATAATAATAATATTTGTTGTTACTGCTATACTATTGTATAATTGTTACTACCCCGAGTAGCAACACTTTATTTTGAAATACTAGGCATGTTCACTAATAACATCAAGTAACCGAAAAGGACAGTTATATGGAAATTATTTTAATATTTACATTTTATTGAAGACATTATTTCATGTATCATTGACATAATATTTCGGTCTTGCACTTATTTTAATTTTAAATTGATATTATTATATTGATATTTAAAAAAAGAGTTTTCTCAAGTCATTAATTTGTTTGTTTGTTTATATTTATTGTTTTACCGAATGCATTTATAATTTGTCTCAAATTTAATAATAATTGCAAATAAAGTCTTTTTCGACTGAATTTTATATACAAACTTTATTATTTAAGTTAAGTATCATCTCAAGTATAATGTCAATTTATAATCATTTTTCATTATTCGATATTTTTTTTTAATTAAGTAATAAGTTTTTTTTTAATTAAATAATAACATTTAAAGACATAAATATTCTTGATTATATGTTAACACAAAATTATCATTTTTATAAAATTATCACAATTATAATATAAAGATTAATTATTACTTTTCTTAATTAAATAACAATTATAAATAAGTATTTCAGACAGAATCACGTACAAAATCGCGACATAAGATTCTTTAAAAACATTAAGGAATTTTTGGAGCATTATGTTATTAATACATATTATATTCTAATTTTGGACACATGCATGTTATCTAAAACATTAATGTATTGAATATATGTACTTCTTCTATCTAGTTGTGCTCTCTTTAAGTAAAGAACAGAAAATATGAGATAATATACTATAATATAGGTATGCTATTCCGCACATAAAAATAAGTCAAAATTGTAGTTAGATATTTGATCTTTTTGTGACAACATTTATTAAATTGATCTGTCATACGCACATCTCTATTAATGTTAAGTGTTCGTGATCACAATATATCAATCTCGTACAGTCGCAGAAATTAATCAATACTAAATACGTATATGACTTAAAATGGGTAACTTATTTTTTTTTCTAAGTACTTTTGATCATAATTATATCGTAATTTTATTTTTATGAATGTAACGCAAATAATCTCTGATTACTGTTAAATTTTTTATTTATAACTTTTATTAAATCGTTATTTTTATCATTTAACTGTTTTAAACTTAATTTATTGTTTATATTTATTTTAACGTAATGCTACATGGTGTAATATTTGTCACAATCATGCTTTAACGTCCGTACAATTGCGGTCTTGCTATTGTATACGTTTTCCATTTCCGACTATTATTTATTTCGAAAGCTAAAGATTTTTATTTTGATAATAAATTGATTTGTCGTAGATTCGTTAAAGCCAGAGATATATCTCAAGGGAGATGTAATTTACAAAGCCAGTACTGAAGGCGAATATATGTATTTTATAGCTAGCGGAACCGTTGCACTGATCACGTTTTCCGGCAAAGAAGTAATTGAAAATATTTACATAGAAAAAAAAAATAAATGTAGGATACAGCGGGACTATTTCGTTACTTTCAATCTTAAAGTAATATAAAATTTATGGCAACAAACAATAACTTTTTGCAATGTGCTTGTAACTACCTTATATAATCACAGTGACAGCTTCAGAATATAAGTATGACCTTTAAATGTTCAGTATGCTGTTAAGAAACATACACGATCGTGAGAAATGAACGAAAAAGTCACGCTCTATCCTATGCTTTATTTGAAATTACAGTTAAGTAATAAGATATTCTTTATAGATATATCATCTTCACGATGGTGATCACTTTGGCGAAGCTGGCTTGATTTATCCGAATCAACGCAGAGAAGAATCAGTTATCGCTTTAGAAATATGCGAGCTGCTTCGCTTGCATCGTCGTGATTTTAAACGCTTTTTTGTCGCAAATTCGGAGTTTTATAACAACTTAGAATATATTGTGCATGAACGTTCGGAAAGAATTAAGAAGCTGGAAGAACAGAACATAAGTGAAACGACAAAGCAATAGTTTTATTCTCTTTACACAGCTGGAATTTTAATTGTAAGCTAATAATTTTTATTCATTAATGGTACAAAAAAATCGTTTTTTTTTTTTCAAAAAGGATTTGTTTCAAACAAACATAATCAACAATTCAACATTAAACTATTATAAATTATTTAACGCCATAAGATGTAATAAACTTTTGAAATACTCGGCTAATTTAATGCATTAATACTTTAATTATGTCATTAATACTTAAAAATGTAAGCTCTGAATATGTTATACTTTTTATGCATAAGAGATAAGAACGATTAATTGTTTGCTTAATTTGTGTAAACACGTTATTTTTTACCATCAGAAAATTTCTTTTATCTTAATTTGCGATTACGATAAAAGTACATTGTAATGCTTTTTAAGATGATAAGAATATAAGAATAAATTTATAAATAAAGAATTACAACAATCCTTTTCGCGAATTAAGATCAATTGTTAATTCGAACATCTTTAAATTTTTATATTTATAATTAATTTTATGTTAAATTCCTATATTTCTAGCAATATTTTAATAAAACGTCAAAATAACTATTCAGCATTACAATAAAAACCAGTGTTGAAGTAAATAAATATAATACGTTGTCAAATCAAGTGTTTTGGAATTAATGAAAAGTTTTTGAACTTTCTATAATGCTTTATTGCACATAAATGACATGCGTTATTATTGGCCTAGATTACATCATGCACTTGATATGCGTATCAGGTACTAATATTCGTATCAAATTTATATTATATATTTAGTATGCACGATATAAACGCTGCCGAATCAGTTCAATACAATACTTCTACTTAGTGCGAGCGTGTTGCACTGAACCGAGATGCGTACCAAATGACATAAATCACGACGTAAATGCATGAAAAGCATTTTGGAGGAAATGTATTAAGGGCTATCTTAATCAAAATCGGTATTATGATTGACTTATATTTTTTTCAAATGATATATTAAGATAATATTTCCATTATTTTGTTCTCTTACTACGTTCGATGCAACCATGTTAAAGCATTAATGCGCTTAATACACATACTAATGTTTTGACGATGTAAACTAGGCCGTTAACCGTTCATATTGGTATAAAAAAACACATAGTTACTTATTTAAAAATGTATCAAATAAATTAAATTAACTATCAGTAATCGAATAATACTACAATATTACAGATATCAATTAAAAACATTTATTATCGTGTTACATCAAAAAAGTACGTTTCGGAATTCACAGGTTCATTTTCAACTAAATTTAAATATATTGACAATTAACGTAACGTAATTATGTATAGTAACAATTTTTATGATTGAATGCTGTTGTCACAAAACGATAAAACGAGGTAATTTCTGTGTTTGAAACGTTATTCTATTGTGTAAGTGTGTAGTGTTATATATTGCTTTTTTTATATACAAATGTTACGTCTAGACTCCACAATTTTTTTCTTTGGTGAGGATTTTCGTCATCATCATAAAAATTTTTAATAAGTATTATCTGTGAATCATCTATTTCTGCTACAGAAAGTTGCGATAGTAATGAGCCAAATAACGATCTCTCTTATAGAATAATAATTAGCTCAGAAGGATGTTGCTAAATTAAATATTCGAACAAGTGTCGAGTAAAAAAGAAGTCTCCTAAGGAACAAAAGAAGTAGTAGATTAAGGATTTATAAATTGAAACAGTATCGGTTATTTGAAGATGACACATATGGCTCTGAACTATCGATATTGAACATCCGGCAAATGATCGATGACGAAAATGGCTAACATTGTTTGAGAGTTAAGGAACAAAAAATTTAGGCCACAAGTAACACCGATCCTAATATCCAATTCGTAACCGATACTACTAATTAATCTAAAATAGATCATTAACAGCAGAGTCAGTTAAAGTTTAGTTAATTGGCCAGTTAATTGACATTCTGCCGATCCGCGACCAGTTAGTCAAGCAATTTTATTCAATTTCTATTGACTTTGTGTGGTCGAGATCTAGTGCGGTAGTATTCTTATATCTTTCCAAGTCGTCCGGTCGAGATTCGGTACATCCACGAGACATCCAGTCGAGACCGTTTTCTATCACTGAAGCACAGTAGTAAGGATATATAGTAGAGACAAGAGCCCGTTTTCAGCCGCGCATATTTGCTTGCGCTTTATAAGTGGCCATGTTTTTGGAAGCAATCCCGATCAAAGCAGAGAACTTGTAAGTTCTCTGTTACTGCAATCATGCCATATCGCTGCGCTTATCTTAGCCAAGGCCGACGAGACATCGTGTCTCCTGAATAGCTGATTATAGTAATTAATTTTATGAAGCAACGTGACTGTACGTGGATGTATCTGACTGATCATTGATTTGAAAGATAATGGAAGATTCTGAAAAGTTAAGATTTTTTATCTATCTAGTTTTTTTTGTTGAGTATAGGCGGTGGTTCCAATACTATTGATATGATATTTGATCATATATCAAAGACAAAATGATGAAGCTTGAAAAGAAACTCATCTCAAAAAGATAAAAGGTGCCGACGCTGCTTATCTCTATTGTATATTCTTATACTATGATCGAGGACCAACCCAACAAAGTCTACTAAGGCAATTGACTCATTCTTTTGGCCCACTTTCAACAAGTAGTAAGTCTAAGCACTTTATTTATTTTCTTTATTTTTTCTTTTTCTTTTTTTTTTAGAAAGATCCCCGAATTTAAAATTATTAATTTACATTAAAATTATTAAGTTTTACTTCTGTTTATTAAATATGTATCTATTGAGTGAAAGAAAAAAAAGAAAAATAAGATTAGATATATATTAAAATTATTTGTATAAATAACTGAACATTTGATTCTCTGAAGCACACATTTTTCCTTCTGTCTAATTTTCGTATAACTTAGTATGTAGTGCTTAAAAGGTTTGAAAAGATTACCTGAATCGCATTATGAGCATATGCACGTTTCTATTTTTTTTGTTATTTCCCTGAGCTTATTTAAATTAGTAAAAAATGGCGATATTACTTAACTCGTCAATTAAATTGGCTCAATTTAAGAATACAGCAGTATATGTTAACAAAAAATTCATGAAACCTTCGCAAAAATCATTTGGTATATATAATATCGTGTCGTTTATCAGTAACCGTCAAAGCACTCGTATGGCTGGCCGCTTAATTGCACTGCACCTAACGGCGCGAATTTCATGTTCTGTGGTTAGAGAGTTTCAAAGACTCAATATTTGAAAACTATTGACATCATAACTTTTTACTTTTAATCTTTGATTCATTTCTTAATGGAATATATATATATATATATATATATATATTATATATATATATCGGCTCCTGCAGATAGTGTGAATCATTTTTATATTTGAACGTTAAAAAAAAAAGAAAGCGAAAATGCTAAGTGCAAAAAGTGCAAGCAATGCGAGCAGACCTATGGTAATGATATCAGCGATTTCTAAATCGCTTTGTTTTCGTGGAGATCATTATATAAAGACACGGTAGTGTCTCGGCGCTAAGACATGGCGTGAGACATTGCCATGATCCTTTACGCGAACCGGCGATAAGATATACGAATGCGTAATATACTAATATGTTGCATACGTAAATAAAATTAAAGCACCTTAGAGAGTATTCAAAATATTCTTGCTTAAAATGATGCCTTTGACATTATATGCAAGAACGATTTATTATTATATCAGGGCATAAAAATGTTATTTGCCATTCTATTTTAAAATAGCCTCATATAATACTTGACTTATCAACAATTTGAGAGAGAGAG
>NW_017305811.1:37111-56239 GCF_001594115.1 Trachymyrmex septentrionalis | reverse complement strand
AGAGAGAGAGAGAGAGAGAGAGAGAGAGAGAGAGAGAGAGAGTAGACGTAGCTCTAACAGATTAAGAATTATAATTATGTGCATAATTCTTTTCTTTCTCTTTTTTCTTTTCCCTTTCCTCTCTTTTTCTCTCTTCCATCTCTCTCAAAATGTATAAGAAATTCGGTACATGTAATAATTAAATTACCTATTAATTGAATTATTACATCTGCATTGTTCTGTTGCAGCGGCATTGGAATACACTCGCGATGTAATATGCGGTAAAGACCCGAGAAGATTTGCGCCGCGTAGATTGCCAGCAAAGCCGCTTCTTCCCAAGAAACTGTGAGTGCACTTATAAAGACGAGTTTGTAGAATCAGCACATCATCAAGATCTTGTTCACTGTAACGTAATCATATATCTTAATTTATTGTGAAATAAGACGTTCTTGATATGCATAATTTTTCTGTATCTATTCTGTATCTATTCCTAAAATATGATACAAATGATACTATTCTGTATTTTAATAAGTAGCTTTTTCTCATACAATTTCACAAGATTATGTTTTCAAAACTCAACATATGTGCATACCTTGCAGCAGCTAAAAACTTTTGGAAGAGTTTATTAGGAACGGTATGAGACCGATCTACGGTGTCTTCGTATAGATCTGTTTCTCTGTTATACAGATGCAAAAAATCAGAAAGTTGCTTGGCGGTGATGGCAGCTCGGTCTTTATCGCTTAACTTACTGCATGGTAACTATGGAAAACATTATTCATTCAAACAAATAATTCAACTATGCGATTTACTTCTGATATAAAATTGTCGTATTTTGGACATAGCGCAATACTTCGACAATAATAGATACTCGATTTATATACTTTAACTTAAAATTTGAAGAGTCCAGCGGAATTAATATGAGAAAATTTGCCCTAAAATAATTTAACAAAATAAATCTAAAAACAACTTATAGTGAAGATAAATACATTATGTAGAAACAAGATATTCATTTTCCTAAACCTGCCCGTTAGAATGCTACAATGATGAGTTTAAAAAATTGAAATTTACATCTCCCAATTAGTTAGACATAACGCAATAATAATGAAAATAAATGAAAAAGAAGTTTCAAGTGAAACATCATACAAACTTATCTTTCCAAAAAGGGTAAAAAAAGCACTAAAAGTACATCATACTCTTTGAAAACGAATTACTGTACCAAATTATAAAATCCAAATGGTACCAACTTTATAGTATCAAATTAAAAAGTAAAACCCAAGTAGTACTATTTTTATTACACTGTATGACCGATTTCAACTTAAAAAATTTTTCAAAGATCAGCTGGATGGATTTTACGATTGCGAATCCCACCGCTGCCATCAAATATGTTGTGTCAAGGAATTGAGCATAACAGATTCGGGATCCGCGGGGACTTCGACATCGGAGCTAATTAACTTTACACACACTTTTTTCAAAATCTTAAAATATTTTATTAATAAATTAATTTTATAATTTCATTTTTGTTTTCAATTACTTGATTATTCCCCTTAACGCATTACAGATTTTAGACAGACAGATGGAATTCGGACTTAGTGTCCTTGTGAGAATCCGGACTGCGAGCGAACGAATCCCGAATCGATGCTCTAGTCCGATTATATCCTCTCTTGGTTTCCGTATATCCTTGAGGTGCCTGTCATCAGCTTTCTCAGAATTCTTCCGAGGTCAGAAACATCACGCGGAAATATCTTTTAATTAAAACATGAAATGTAATGTTTTAATTAAACTTTTATTTATTTATTTTATTATTATAATGCCGCGACGCTCATGACAAATACCCCTATCTTTATATTATGCGCTATATCTGATTATGCGATGTAACTACTTTTATTTTGCAAACTCCTTAAGACCTATCCTAACGGAAGGTTTTTTTAAAAAGTTAAGGAATTAGGTAGCGTATTTATCTATTATATTAGTTATTGAGAGAGAGAGAGAGAGAGAGAGAGAGGGGGGGGGAGGTTATTTCGTTAAATTATCTTTGGGGATAATTTTACCGTACTCATTCCACTTATCCTTTGCCATTGTTAAAATGTTTTAGCGTTTTTTAAATAAATTACTTTATTATATAATAAGATATAGGGTACGGTCCATTTTTGGCGCTACAAATGCTTCGAAGCATTAAGTGGACCGCAGCCATAATGTTATTACTAATGCGTACCGTAAATAAAAATGGTGTTCTCAAACTGCAAGACGAATGTTGGAGAAATTTCATAACAAGATCGCAACATACTGGATCTACATTAGGCTGTGATATTTTCCGTAATATATAACCTAGATATAAACCGAAGGCTCTCCTTGCTTCACCAGAACTGAAATATTGTCGTATAATTTTTTTTATGCAGATGGGAAAGAAAGATAAAAAAACAGATAAATTAATTGAACAATATTCAAGCAATTGAATACTTGGCTAATTGATATTCATTACACGAATAAGAATGTTAATAAAAGTCGACGTGTAAGAAGATGTGTAAGCTATTAGTTAAAAGTCGCTTGTTACGTTTTATTAAAGACGCAAGTTTATTTATAAAACATAATCTAACGAAATAATCTAATAAGTAACTTTTAATAACTTACACATCTGTTTACATGCATTTACAATGATTATAGATTTTAAGACATACTAATTGCACTGAGGATGAGCCAAAACAGAGGATCGAAACGTTTGTGATATTTTGATTGACTTTTATATTTGAAATAAAATAAGAAATACACACTAACAATATGCTCTTATTGGCATTCTTACTCGCATATTGATTTAATTTATGAGAGCTTGTAACTTATATTGTTTAATTGATATCTCATATGAATTTTAATAACAAACCTTAACTTATTGCCTTCTTGCATTGATTGCAATACTTGACTTTTATATTTATATACATCTATAGCTACATTCTCTTTGTTGTTCATTCTGTCCAAGCTCTGTTTGTGGCCTTTCACTAACGCTCTTTCATATCTTTCGTACCTATAAAGAAATGATTAATTACTAACTTTTACGGGATCACATAGTTATACAAATAAAGCTGTAGCAATGCATCGTAATGTTTTCGCAGATTCACATTTTGTTTTTTTTTGTCATTTTTTATAAAATATTAACTGTCATATTTATGACAGTTAATATTTTTTAGTAACGTTTAGTTTTACGTTTAGTTATATGATCCTATCTATGAAAAATTTGGAGAAATAGATACTCAGTATTATACAAGGTGTCCCAAAATTCGAGACTCAAAGTATTATAACATATAAGTTTTCAAAAAATTAAATAAAAAAATTAGTTGTAAATTTTTATTTTAAGCAACGTCTTCTGAGATATAACGATTTAAATGTGATCAATTACTGTCAAGGCATTAGTTTCTGGTCGGTTAAGGAACATTCCTATGTTGCCCTCAATATTTTAACGTAATAAAATATGAAAATATAAATTTTTTTGTTTTCAAACGATAAAGCAACATTCAAACTTTAATTAGAAAAATAATGTAATAACCATAATTAAGTTGATAATGAGATAATATCGTCGTAAATTATTTGGAACTAATTTTTTATCGATATTTTACTCTCAGATTCAATTTCTGATCAGGTCAAGGACTATAGATTCTGATCATAGATATTTTGTAACATAAAAAGACTAAGAACTCAAAGAACTTCAATTTCTTTACTATTATTTATATTTTTTTGTAATATACTATACATAAATTTGTGAAATAAGTAAAATATGGATACTATATTAATTTATTAATATAATTTCTATACTTTTATTAATATAATAGATTAATATATTTTTACGACTGACTGCTATTAATATATCATTTCCATATTAGTAATATAATAGAAATGTGAACAAAGTAACATTTTTCTTATGTTTCTTATGTTTTAGTTTTGTTTAGAAGCTTTTTTTTATTTTCTTCTTTTCTTTCTCTTCTTTTACTTTTGATTCTCTAATCTTAATTCCATTCTCAGTCTTTTCTCTTCTATTTTTTTTCCTTTTTTCAATTAGATTTCGGTGATATTCTCTCCATTCGTCTGATATAGACATTGCAGGAATTTAATTTTTTTTTCTTTTTTAATTCCTGTTTTTGTTTGGGCCAAAATAGACACCTCTTAAATGAAGATGGCACCTTCAGGTCATCTGCTGAAAAATTTATATACAATATAAATAATCATATTTTATTGTGATTATAGATTAATTATCTCAAAAATTAATAAACATACTTTTTTTAAGAGATTAAAATCGGATAGCCCTTTCATTCAGATATGCAATTAAAATAAGATTTTGCCTTGAATTTTTTTCTTCTACATTTAAACACTCTGCAGCTTTCACATTAGTTTTGTACTCAAATTTTCATCGCCAATAATTGATGAATTTGCAGTTGAATATAGATTCTCAATAGAAACATCCTGACTTCCATCACTCGAACAAGCTTGTGTGGCTAACTAGTAAAACTCTGAAATAGGATTCCATTCGACTGTTTCATTTTCATGGATAATCCAAATAATGTGTTCATTCATAGGTGCATATATCGGAATATCAATGTTTCCTTAAGTAGTTTTAGGGGGGGGGGGTGGTCTCCTATTTTGTAGGATTAAAAAAAGTTGATTTCTTTTTTACACATCAATAGTATAACTCTTCGAAAATATATCCCTAAAACTTTAGAGTGAAATTCGAAGACCTTCGATATAAATTCAGCATTTGTATATACGAGTACACAGTGCGCAGGTATAATAAATAATAAAAAAAAATTTTTTTATTATAGTTCTAAAGTACTCTCTTGAAGCCATTCAATTTTCATTTTCGAAAATTTTGTTCTATCTTTTATATTATAGTTTCGATGATATTCGCTTCGAAAAAAAAAAAAAAAAAAAAAAAAAAAAAAAAAAAAAAATTTCGAGGGGGTATTTCACCTCTTAAATCTCGAGACAAGCATTCAAAAAATATGGGTCTAATATTTTTTTATGCTCTACAACATATCCAAAGTACTAAGTAGTAAACTTATTAAAATCGAGTCCAACTGATTTCTTTGATAGTAGCACGAGAGAGGCCCGAGTACGTAGAATGGAACATATTGGAACATATATCAAAATGCATTCCATGAGGAAGTTGAAGGATTTTTGTATGCTTCTGAAATAGCAGATTTTTGTCTTAAATCTGACTAATTTCTGTTTTTCTTCTTCAAGATATTCTATTAAATTATTCTCAGAACGAAATATATACAATTACCTTCATTTCATAAGACACGTGCAAATAACAAGCTGATTGAACAAAAGATCTTGCTTATGCCCGATCATAATAGATGGCAGTAACATGCGTTTCTTTCTAAACGTTTATTTTGTCGAATTTTTCGTCATAAAAATGCGCTCAATTAGAACTTCCATATTTACATCTGAGGAGTAAACTTCCAAAATGCACTTCAGAGCCTTTCAAATGGTCACATCATCGTGTCCCCACCAAGATTTCAACAGTAAACAGGCCCCTCTCAATTTTATCCCCTCCAACACTACTTTCTAATCTTCCCGGCACACAAAGTTTAAAGCTGTCGCAAGTATGCAAGTATGCAAATATAACTCTTAGGATTAATAGAGATCCCAAACGAAAATAGAATAAGTCATAAATATTCTTCTATAGGCTTTTTTTGTTTTTATTTCTTTCTCGGTATAATATTCACATATAATATTTATTTTTCAATGAAACTGTGCCTGACTGTTATACGCCGCGTCACCGCATTGGCAAGGGGATTAAGGGCCCGCAGTGCCCGGTTTGGAAGGCTCTGATGTACTTTGTCCAAAATTTGATTTTTTTAGTTAGAGGTGGCATAGTGTTTAGTTTAGAAAGATTCATATTTTAAGTTATTCTACGATATTCTGAAAATATTTTTTTCATTATCAATTTGTGTTGAAAAACGTCTAGACATTCGAAGTGCATTATATCCTTTAACTAGAAACAAACAAAATATATTCGTTTAACATTATTAGAAATAGTTTAGTAATTTTAACATTTTACATCTTACTGATTGACAAATTGTTATTTTTTGTAAGGCACGTGGTTTCCTTGTAGCTTTTTTTTCGGAAAACTATATAAATTTTAGGCAAAATGCATTTTGAAAGTCTCCTTCTCACTTATTATTAATTAGAGTAATTCTCTCTCTATGTTCAATTTTATTATAAATATTTTTTGCAATGAATATTTATGACGGTAAATGCAATAAAATAATTTATTCACCAAACTGATAAAAAATTAGGGACCTACCAGAAACTAGTGCTTTGACGATATGTATAGACGGTCATCTGTAAACGTAGATGAGCGCTCAATACAATCTTAATACTACTGCATGTGCAACGTTTTTTGGACTGGCGGGTGTTTAAACGTAGTCTGTAATCGGCCATACTTAAATAATACAACACACACACACACACACACACACACACACACACACACACACACACAACACTCTTTATATCTAAAAAATTACTAATTAAAATAAAAAATTACAAATAATTTTTTAATTAATCCTCTGAGAACTTTTGTGCTAGAGTATTTTGAGTCGCGAATTTTGGGACATCCTCTGTACTTTTATTTTTGACAACTTTAATATATTATTCATAATCACGATTTTAATACATTTACAGACGTTGACATAAACTTATGTCTTTTTAAAATCTATAGCAAATTGCCGCTGGCAAGGAAAAAGACATTAAAAATGTAAAGAAAAGTCGAGTATATTTTGCAATATCTTTACACAAAACAATTTTATAAATATTGTAAGGTTAATTTAAATGCGCAGAGTGATATAATGTACGCGCCCATCGCGTGGAGTAATACGATCAAGGAATAAAAAGTTATTTTTTTTAAATAACAAGTTACCGAGTAGAAAAAGTAACACGTTACTGTTACTAGTTACCGAATTTTAAAAGTAACTCGTTTAACAGTAACAGTTATCATTACTTGAGAAAGTAACTTCTCGTTACTTTTTTAAAATCGACGACCAATTACAGTGGACGGATGCTTAGAGGCTTTCTATGTCTCAAGCGCTATAAATGGCTTTGTCTATTCGAACTGTGTCCAATCGTGCGCAAACTAACAATAAAAGTAACTGTAAAAGTAACTGTAATGATAAACTGTTCATTTACCATTACCAAAAAAATGTGACTACGTTACCGTTACAATTACTAAACAAAATAACGCGATTTACAGTAAAGGTAACAAAAAAGTAAAGATTTCAATCTCCAGGAAACTTAAGAATAAAACATTACTCTGGTTCAACTCAAAACCAAAATACACAAATATAGATTGGTTATAGAGATCAGTCGAAATGAAAATAATAATTGATCATCGACCGAGAAAATCTGCCCGGCGGAAAGAATTTGAAAAACGAAAGTGAAGTAATTATGCATATTAAGGGCGACCTCATAGATTTCAAATGATCTTGACATATATTGTCAAGGATCCCAAGTGATCTCCAACAGATTTTAGACGTTATTCATTAAAAAATTATTAATAAAATAAGTTTAAGAAATAACATCCTTTTTTATAGTATAAAACAAAAATTCTGTTTAAAAATAATTTTTTTTTGCTTTAGAAACAAAAATTTTCTTTAAAAACGTTATCTTTTTATATAATTTTTGTTTTTAAAGTAAAAAGTTTTTGATTTTGCAACGACTTTACGCGAAACAAGATTCGGTAATTATATAGAATGTGACCTTTTCCGAATTTCAATATTTTTTGGCTACAATGTTGATAACAATTTTTGTTATGGTTCAGATAATGATAATAAACTAGGGAAGGTCTTACCGTTAAAACAGATTTTAAAACAGAAAAGTTTTGTTTTATGTAGTAGAAAAAAGATTATTTTTTAAACTTATTTTGTTAACAACTTTTTAACGAATAATGAGCGGCGACTAAAACTTGTTGGAGATCACTCGAGATCATGACCTTAACAGCATATATTAAGGTCATTGAAATTTGTGTGATCGTCTTTAATATATACAATTACCAAAATATGTTAATTGTTATTAAATACTAAAATATTCAATTAATTTTTTCAAAAATGTATATCATAAATTTTGAGTTTTTTTACATTCTAATAATCTTCTTGTTCATAATTATATATTTTTTCTATTTGGATTTACAACAGGTAAATTTTCTTCAATATTTCAAACAGCAAATAGTTACAAATAAAATAATTTGAAGTAAATATAGTTTTGATTTCCATAACAATATATTGCGACAATTGGCTATAGGTTTAAGTTCATTACATCCGTTTTCTAGTTATAAAAAAGTAAAAAAAGAATTATCGATTAATATAAAAATATTAATAACATATGATCAAAATCATTGGAATGTATAATACTGAAAAATTACTAAATTTGAGTTTTTATAGAAAGAGTAATAGTGAATAATTCGTGAATAAAAATGTAGTTATTATAATTATATAAAACAAAAATTTCCTCATACCTAGATAATCTATCTAATATGACTTCTGAAACAATGTAGCCAGTAATGCGATTAGCTGCAGGAAACAATTGTTCATGCAACATTAGATTATGGTTAGTATTAATATGTTGCGGTAATCTCCTTGGACCTAGCGGATCCGAAATCATTGGTGCACCTGTAATTGAATCTAAGACATAGAATGGATAAAAAATATCATTTTGTTAGGACATATTAACTTTGGAAAATATCTTGACACTTTTCTGTACGAATTTATTATCAAAGAAATATTATATTTACCTAAGTACTGTGAGTAGAGTTCCCAAGATTTCGGACTTGGAAATATTCTAACGAATCCACCTCTTCTCTCAAATTGTGCTTTTGCAGACGCTACTATTCGTTGTTGATCTAAATTTAAACCTACTTTACTTTTATTATTTCTAATATTCTTCCTTTCTTGAGGCAATGTTTCTGCAGACTGCACTCTTCTATACTAAAACAAGAAAACAACGTTTTGCTCATAGTCGATTAATTATTCTTTATATTTAATGTTTTTGATACCTCTTACAAATTCTCTAATATTTTGCAAAATAAAAGAAATGTGACCTTTCAGAACAACGGAAAGAAGAGAGAGCGCGCGAATAATAGGGTAAGTATATAGAATCCCAATGGGTAGGAGGGAAAACATGAATAAAATGGTATGTAGGACACTGCAACGAGAGGAAGAGAGGGAGAGCACGAATAAGATGATAAATACAGGACTACAATGGAAGGAAGAAAGAGCGAATAAGATGGCAAGTATAAGATCGCAATGGATGGGAGAGAGAAAACTGCAGTTTACAATGGGTGGAAGAGGAAGGACAATGGGTTGGAAAGAGAATGCAATGAATGAGAGAGTGAGAGAAAGAGAGAGAGAATATGAACCCTATCTCCTTCTACCGTGGACCCCGGTAATGTTAGCCCCTTGCTGCAGTTCTCATGCCCAGTGACGTCGCCTCGAACCTCGCGCCAGTGACATACTTCCTCCTCCTTTGTCCTCACACACACACACACACACACACACACACACACACACACACACACACACACACACACACACACACACACACACACACACACACACACACAGAGACACACGCGCGCGCGCGCGCGCGCTGTGACACTGTGTAAGAATTTAGAATCTCCATAGCTAAGCTATTTGTGTGAACTATTAATATAATGTTTTTTAGGCTTTCACGGTTGTTATCTTTAATTATGAGAAGAATTATCGCCATGTTTTTGTCCATTACTAATGCCAACGTTTCGTGAACCTTGCCATCAGGGTGAGCAACGCATTGATACTGAGCTGCTCCTCTGGGAAACTCCCTTTATGTAGACGCTGCAGAGGGAAATGAGGGTTGGGGAAGGGGGAAGGTCTTCTTTGGTTTGTCAAAAGAGCAGTTTTCCATATCCTACTTACATCATAACCTGAGTCTCTGTTCGAATTGTCTGGATGTTTCTATATTTCTGTGACCTCTCTGTACTTCCTTAGGAAATATGACATCGTTGTAGTTATAGCAGTTTTGTCGAATAATATTTGATGTCCTGTCTCAATTCTGCCAATACTGATTGCGTGGCATGTTTCAGCCTGACATCCCGTTTATGTTCCTTCATGCACACGTTGATCATTCTTCTGGTTTCACCGATGTATACTTTCTCGCAAGAACAAAGTATTTTGTATACTCCTGCGGAATTGAGTAGAAGTCTTTGGTCTTTAGAATTTCTTAAGATTTTCCTTGGAAACTTGAAAATGATTCGAATGTTGTTTGTTCAAAATCCTGCTGATTCGATCTGTTCTTACATATGGAAGAATAGCTTCTTTTGTTTAACTCTTCCTATAGTTATTGTGTGTCCCAGTGGTTCTTTGTCTTGCTCCTATGTTTGCTGATTGTACCATCCACTTCTTTCTTATTGTATCCGTTCCGCTGTAAGGTTTGTTTTAAATGGTTGAGTTCTGTTTGTAGATACTCCTTATCAGAGATACTGAATGCTTTATGCACAAGTGAGTGTACTGCCGACTGTTTTTGTGCTGGATGGTAGTGCGATTCGGCATGTAAGTATCTGTCAGTGTGTGTTGGCTTTCTGTATATTTGATGGTCTGGGGTATTATCAGTCTTCTTTGTGACAAGAACATCCAGAAAGGGAAGCTTACCATTTTCTTCTATGTCCATGGTGAATCGAATACTAGAATGTTGGTTGTTGAGAAAGTTTAAAAATTTATGAAGTTCATCACTGCCATGTCTCCAGATTACGAAAATGTCGTCTACATAACGGAACCGATCTTCTGATTATTGGCCCCTTCCTCAACATACCCTCATTTCTCTCTACAGCGTCTACATAAAAGGAGTTTCCCGAAGGAGTAGCTCAGTATCATCTAAATCTCATCGTTTATGAATTATTACATTGTGAATTTCTGAATGATTTTATAGGAGATTTGGCACTTTTCGATAATCGATATTTTTGTGACAATGTTCTTGAAATTGCAACTTGACTTTTCTTAAAAACTTGGCAAGGATATCACCTGAATACAACAAAAGATGAAAGCGATGAAAGCGTTTGTATATTTTTATTGAACACCTTGAATCCATGAATAAACGTTATCTTTACCCGCATCTATAGTGATTCCAAACTATTTAAAGAACTTGCAGATTCAAAATAACGATCATAATTCAAAAGAGATACGTAAACAAGAAATAACAATATGAATCTAATAATAATAGACTTATTGGGAAAGAAGGGAGAGTTAGTTGTACAAAATAAATATAGGTCCTAAAGATTTTGGATAATTATTTACAATAGGACCTTTTCTTAATTTCGACATTTTTCGGCTGCAATGTTAATAACAATCTTTGCTATGATTCAAATAGTGATAATAAATCGGGGGAGATCGCAAAATATACACTTCTATTCGAGTAATAATATACTGAGTAATAATGACTATAGAGCTCGGACTATTCGCCGACCGACGTATCGATTCGAGTCGACTGTAGTTCTTCACGATTCTTCCCACTGCCAAAAGCTATCAAAAGCTGTGGTGAGCGACGGAGTGATGGCGCTACAGAGCTAGGAGATGAGGTGTAGTGAGGACATAGCTAGTTACAGTTGACAGGTCCTCAGAACATTAATCCGGCTCTAATAATGACATTCTAAATTCGTGCGTCCCTAAGCAGAGAGGAAGGTGGGAGTCGCTTCGCGTGAAAATCGTGCACCTCTAAGCAGGGAGGAGATGAAGTGGGAGTTGCTTCGCGTCAAAGTCGTGGGTCCTTAAGCGGGTGGGGGGAGGGGGGGGGATAGGAATCGCTACGCATGGACAGTCGTGCGCCCCTATGCGGGAAGATAAGGTAGAATGAATAATTTAAAAAAATAGATAAGACTATTTTTCGACCTCCCGACTTATTATCACTATTTGAATTATAACAAAAATTATTATCAACATTGTAGTCGAAAAATGTCGAAATTTGGGAAAGGCTCTATTGTAAATAATTTCCAGATTTTGTTCTAATCGTGAATGAAGAGAAGTAAAACATGTAGAAACGTTTGATCTTTTCACTATAATATAAACTGCCGATATTTGCATTATCTAATGTGCATGTGAAGATTGAATGTCATAGATTCAATATGCTGGATGACAGCACATGTTTTCATCGATTTTGTCTTGATGTATTGTAAGTAATACCCTTTGTAAATTTTTTAAAAAGATTCGTGAAGTGGAATTCCAATTATATTATCCAAAAAATTTCAATTATCGAATAATACAAAATTCCCTATGAATCATTTAAATTAAATATGTAATAATTCATAAACGATGAAATTTAGAATCATATTTTTTTGGGGCCGCTTATGAGGCCGATATGGAGGTACATTTCCTTTTTAGGCTACGTTCCAAAACTTCCTTTCCGAGGACAATTTTACTCGAAATGTATAGTATACACATAACGTATACTATAGCATATAGAGTAAAATCTTCCTTGGAGAGGAAGTTTTGGAACATAGCCTTAGTTTTGTTTGAATTCAGAATTAAAAATGGTTCTTATCGCAACATCTTCGTAAATTACGTTTTTAAATTTAGTTTTAATATTGATTATTAAATATTAATTGTAATTTTAAAATCAATACATTTTACTTTTGCAGAGCATTAAAAGAAAGTAAAAAAAAATAACGAAAAAAACTGTTACTTTTTAAGTAACGCTAACAGTAACGTATTATATTTTTTTGGATAACCGCATTCTTAACCTTGAAAATCATCCCATACAACACAGAATTTGCAGTAATTATCGCTGCAAAATCTCTGCAATATTGCTACAACATGCAGCGTTGCTGCAACTTTTGTGTAACTTAGTGCTGTAGGGGATTAATTGTTTAACATATCTATAACTGAATGTATAATCGAATCTAAATTTTAAATAATTTAATATTTAATCAATACCCAGTGAACGCAAGTTACATGTAGTTATAATTTCTCACTCAACAATATAACTGTAACATAACATACGTGTTATATTATTGAAATGGGAAATTACAACTAGCAGGTACGTTACATATAATTTTGTATTCACTGAGTGTATTGTGTATAGATGGAAGATAAATATGATGGAAGATTAATATGAATAATTTAAGAAAAATAAAAGCAAAATAGCTTACATTAGTTATCTTTTTATCGGAATTTATGGCAGCACGATTTAAATTTTGAGAGCGCAGGATTGGATCGACAGCAGCTATGCCGACGAGAGTAAGCAAATCTGTTATTAAAGCTGACTTGAGTCTAACATCTAGTGGTGAATCACATCCCAACGAGGGGGTTAAATTTACTTCCAATAACCACGGCTTCAACATATCGTCAATCAGTATATCGAAGCCAAATAGCTCTAAAACATACATGTGTGATATACATATGAAATACTATATTTCTATTTTATATCTTTCTCTAATATAAAATAATATTTATCACAAAACGATCGTTTTTTTTTCGTTGAATTTACATATTAAAAATAATTTTTATAAATTGATATTTGTTCATATCGTGAGTATTAGCTATTTACGCAGGGTATGACTAAAATAAGGTAACAAATTTCGGAGCTGAGCGTCCCACACCAAAACATGAAAAAAAGTATATGAACATATGTTCGCAAACTCAATGTTACTGAGACATAACTCAAAATCTTTAAGTATTATGTACTGACCCCCCATGATTTAAACCCCTTAGATTTTTATCTATGGGAACACTTGAAGTCCTTAGTTTATAAAGTTCTAATCGCCAATGAAGATATTATGTTAACGCATTTTTGATGATTATAAACATTCGCAATTGCCACGAGAACTTTGAAAGAATGCAACAGTCCATGATTCGACATGTCCAAGCGTGTATAGAATCAACTAGAAGTCACTTCAAACATTTGTTATAATTAAAAATTGAAAATGATATTAAATATTAATAAATATCACTTTCTATTTTCTCCTATATTAATAAACATTTTGAGCTATATCTCAGTGAAAATGAGTTTGCGGATGTAGCAATGTTTATATAAACTTTTTTGTGTTTTGGTGTAGGGAGTGTATCACATATTCAAACTTGAAGTTTGTTAACCATATTTTAAATTACACTCTGTATATTATGTTAAAAAACATCAAAGACATTATTTGAGATAAATTATTACCGAAACATGTCTCGGGGTATTTCACGAATTGCTTTAAACCGCTGACGATTCCAGATGCAGTAGCAAGAATTGACTTTATAATAATATCTTCTATTCGCTGCATAAGCGATTCCGTATCTTGACCCATTGAGCGTAAATGTCTAAGTAATGCCGATAATGTCCATTTATGTCCTACATCCTCGGCATCGGGATCTTCACTCCTAGTCGGATATAATTATTAGATATTTTTCTAAGTAATTTCTATGTGAAATTTTTTTAATTCAGTTATATGATTGTTTTGAAGTTAAAAAATGTTTTTTGCTTCACTTTATTATTTTGTCTTCCCTTCTTTCTTGTGTTTTTTCATTCTCGTTTTTTTATTTATTTGCATTGCTAATATTGTATAAATTACAATATTTTCTTGACGTAAAATAACAAAGATTGTACTATTATTTGCATTATAATATAAGAATAATTATTTGAAACTTTGGCAAGACAAAAACAAGCAAACATGTACTGAAAATTTTGTCTAAGTAAACTTTATTACAAAACTTTCTCAAAATTTTAGCATATTTAACTATTTAAGTTATTACTTTACATAAATAGAAAATATATGTATCTTTTATCAATATAAACAATTTTATCCTAATCATTTAATATATATACAATATATACATATATTTATTTTAAAAAAATAAAAAAATATATATTTATACTTATATATATATATTTATACTAATTAAAAAAATATATATTTATACTTTATCATACAAATATAATAATTTTCTCTTAATATATTTAATATTAATTTGTTGTAATTAATATTAGCTTGCTAATTTACTTGTTGTATAACTTACTTTACATAATCCACGTGGAACTTGTTTATACTATAGTTGCAAAGATGCATGCAAGGATTCCAAACATATTCACTTCCGCCATCATATTTAACAGCGGCAAATCTCACTAAACCTTCCTCATATAAATAAATTAGCAGGGGATCGTAATTCGTTACAGCTACGTAAAGGCGCAAATCGCATTTATGTCCGTCGATTAAAAGCGGATTATTTATGTATTGCGCCACAATAACCGATTCATCTGTCAGGATCTTCTCAGGCTATAATAATATAATAAAAAAAAATTAGATAAGTGAATGGTATAATGTTATATACTTCGCAAAATTATCAGTTTTATAAAACACAATTCATATACAACTTGATGTAGTCCAAACATCAAGAATATACAACATTTATCTGTTATTATATTTATCAATAAAT
Source organism: Trachymyrmex septentrionalis (assembly GCF_001594115.1). NCBI lineage: Eukaryota > Metazoa > Arthropoda > Insecta > Hymenoptera > Formicidae > Trachymyrmex > Trachymyrmex septentrionalis. The sequence goes on along the minus strand of NW_017305811.1, from coordinate 40,841 downwards.
ATACTATTGGCTAATTGTACGCCCAAAAGCAATTTAAAAATATTATTAGTATACAATTGCTAAATTAAAATCATTGCTAAATCACATCATTAAGGGGATGCTGGCTTGAGTGCCGGCCGAACTTGATCGATGTCGATAGTACCTACAGATTTTTTAAATTCCAGATAAAAAAAGTCGATAATAGTGACATCCTTAATTTATTTCTTACATCATTGTTCTGTCTCACTCAAACGCATATAGATACAGTAGATCCTATCATGGAATAAAGTCAGAATGGATTCCGATCGCGACCGTTTTCCCCAGAAAACGCAATCTAGGGAATGATTGAATAATTTCGATTGGAATTCATTCCGATTTTGTTCCATGATGCTCTGCTTCGCGTAGAAAGACGCGCGTTCCCCACGGGAGGGAGGTGGGTGGACCTCTCTTCGAAAGTCGTAAACCCGTCAATATATGGCAGAAATAAGTATTATTTTTTAAACTTTATTTATTAATAACTTTTGATCGAACAGTGACCGCCACCTAAAACTTTTTGAAGGTCACTCATAATCATAACTTTGACAACATGTGTTAAGATCAAGATCATCGGTTGTCAAATGATGTCCGTTTATCCGAATAATTATCGAAATAACTATCATAAATAATTATAATTATTATAAGAAACTTTTACTAATAAACTCTCTCAATATATTTATATAAGAAACTTTTACTTAACGACAGTTTAAATAATGTAAAAAAATTCATAAAATACTGAAGTGTGTCTTACATTATTAACAATATAAATGCCACGGCCTCGCGAACTAGCTTTAGGCTTGACAATCCAAGGCCCTCTATATCTGAAATGCGCCGAAATCAACTCTCTGGCTTCAGTAGGCAGTAAAAATGTCTGAGGTATAAAATCAAGATTTCGAAGACCCTTACTTCTTTGCATAGCTTCGATATTTTTATAAAGGCGATCTTTTCGGGTAATTTCGTACGATCTAAAAAATAGATATTTAAGGAAGGTCAAGTTAATAGCCATGAAGATTTTACATTATATTCTATAAAAATTTAAATAAAAATTTTCAAAGTTTATATAAATTATTTATGACTATTTAAATCCGTAAAATATTATCTTAGATTATGTGAAAACTGTTTCTTAATAATTCACTCTTACCTAGGAAAATGATTTATTTTTTGATAAGGCATCAAATTTCGCAAGATGTCCGGTTTTGGATGACTTCCCATCCATAATATGTTAAAATCTGTCTCATTCATAGGTACCTAAAAATAAAGATAGAGAAATTTTTATTTGCAAAGATAAAATAAAAGTCTCTTGGATATTTCTCAATATTGAAAATTGTATTAGAAATAAACAAAAATGGTTTATTTTCTTTATTTCTTCATTAATATTTTATACACTTTTTCTTACAGAAACCTTTAAAATTTTTGGAGAAAATAACTTTTTAAATGTGCTCAAATAAATGTGCTATTTAGGATTATTTTCAAATTCGATTTCTTCATTCCTTTTCTGAGCGACTGTTTTTGTTTTTCAAACAAATGAATAACATCTTACTTCGTTATATCATAAATAAATAAAGTACGAAAAGCATATATTGCATGTGTATAATATTTAAACTGGCTATCTTCACTAACTTTTAAATAAAAATTTATATTGTATAAATGATTGATTTACTATATATAACTGATAACGCAGAATTAAATGTGTAATATTGGAATTCAAAAACTATTAGCACAACAAATTAGAAAATATGCAAAAAAACGTGGCTACGAAGCCTAATTATTCGGTATACTTTGTATATAAATGTATATGAAAATTAACTGCATAATATATTACTAAAACTGTACCTCCATTAGACCGTGTGATTGCAGCAGAAGATTAATGAGTTTAGTGTCAGTTTGAAAGATCTTGTAAGTCATGTGTAGCTGCTTCGCAGGTGGGTTTTCTGGTGGCGTTGCTAAAGCGGAACATCTGAGAAATAAGCAAAATACAGTTGCTTAAATATTCGTTTTAAAAATAAAAATCATCGAAGATATTCTTATATCAACTTACTTAAAGCGTAAAATGGGCATCTTGCTTCCATTTGGTCCATTCAATAACCATTCGTTGTTTATTGCATTTCTTGCATTCGTTGTGCTAGAAAAAAAGATATTAATAAAATATTACACAACACACGCACGCACGCACGCACGCATACATATATATACATATATGTATGTGTTTTTACACACACGCGATCATATAACGTGTAAGAGAATGTTTTCTCTATACATATCAGTTATTGCGAGGAATATTTCCGAAACCTCAGTGGTCGAGTTGGCTAAGATATTCGCCCTGGAAAGTTGAGAAGTCCCAGGTTCGAACCCTGGCTGAGGTAATATTTTTCGCAATAAGTTCTTTACAGTTCTTCTAACTTAATTTAGGAGGGATTATTAGCGTTTTAAACTGATTGTGTTGAAAGTCCGAAAGTTATCAGCGTGCAATCATATCTGAAATAAATTGATTTAATAAAGAATATATATATTGTATTATTCGAAACATCTAACTTTGACCACATTTGTGATGGTTCTGTATCGTATTTGATATATTGTATTTTTTTTTGTTGAAAATATATTCTTAATGTTTTATAGGAGGTACCATGGGTCATCGATTGTTTAACATAATCTAGAATGTTTAAATTAATACTACGTATAACACGACTGTTGCTTCATTATCCATACTTTTCATCTAGGTGGCAGTGATTAAATGCCATTGTATCGAAAAGCATCGATCATTAATCATTGGTTTTCATGGTGTAACTGTAACTTTTTAACCACATAAAAATGTTTTAATACTATTTTTGTAGTAGAAGATACATATATGAAGATAAGGTGCAAATTTTTGCGGATCTTTTTTAATCTTACTACGTTACAAGTAATAATATAACATTTATTTTTTATCGTTTTCTATTAAATGTGTAATTAAATGTATAATTGGGGTACCATTCATACATTAAATATTCATGCTTGATATCATCGAGTAAACGCTTCGTGTGTTTCTTCTTTCTTCAAGTGATTTTTAGTCACTGAATAATACTATTTGACAATAATTAATAATTATGAATCATCGATAATAAAACGGACTCTTAAGTGAGATAAATCAGTAAATTTCTCGTTTTCAAGTGAATAAATAGTTTGTATGTCAATCGAGCGTGAACGTTTTATAAGAAACGAAGTATTGATTAATTATAAATACTCGATCTGTGTGCATTCTGTGTCAATGGGAACGTATGATGTCTAAATTAAATTTCCAAAAGGAATGAAAGTTTAATTAACATTACATTTGTTATATAAACATTTGTTTGGAACTGTACGTGATCCATCGAAATGGAAGTTTTCCTTTTTTCTCAAACTGCAAATGAAGTTATCGAATTTTTACAAAGCTACTGTGTGCGTGCGTGTGTGCGTGCGCGCGTGTGTAGCGATCGTCTGATCGCAGCGAAAATGGGATTTTCGCTATACTGTATGCATCGGACAGTGAGTTACGCCGCCCCTGGCTACGTTTTCTACGCGTGCTGTCATTCACTATCTATTTCTTATTATTATTACTTATAACTATATTATAAGCAATATAACTTATGTGATACAAAATGTTCATATATAACAACATACATATGTAACAATTACATTGAATAAAATTACAATAATTTTAGTTAATTCTATTTATTTTTTGTCGCCTACATTTAAAGAA
>NW_017305811.1:31830-37011 GCF_001594115.1 Trachymyrmex septentrionalis | reverse complement strand
ATTATATGATTTTTAGTCACAATTTGATTCTTCTCATTTGTTCTGCTTACAAAAATGATCAAACAATAAATATTTTAAAACAAATATATTTACATAATATATTTTTCATAATATAATATATTACATAATATATTACATAATATATTATGAAAAATATATTATGTAAATATATTTGTTTTAAAATATTTATTGTTTGATCATTTTTGTAAGCAGAACAAATGAGAAGAATCAAATTGTGACTAAAAATCATATAATTTCAATTTGAAAAAGTTGAGTCGACTATGAAATTACCTCCGCAGAGGCTCTTAAGATTAAATATAGATTGTTAGTCTACATTTCTTTCGAAAAAAACAACTTTTATTTAAAACAACTTTTATTTAAAACATTTTTAGAAGAAATGCGTTATTTCCGAAGTATTTTAATTCATTCTAAAAGATGTAGAAGCGCTATGGTTAATATTAAGCAGTTATTTTGGCATAAAAAATTTTTTTAATAACCTAAATCAAAATCCAAATAATAAGAAAAGTTGACGAGTGATGTGTACCCGATAAATGCAAAAATTTGTAATTGAACTATAAATTGTATTTATTCAAAATTTTGGGTTTTTAAAAATATTTATTCACAAAAAACTATAATTATTTAAATAACTATGATAGTATTCATATTTATTTAAGTATTCAAATAAAATATAAACTGAAAAAGAAAGTTCTAATAAGCAATCGTTACCTTTTTACTATAACCGGCATTTTAATAATTTTAAGTAAAAAAAAAAAAAGAATTTTATTTAGATATTTTTGTTGTTGTAATATTTAGATTTAATGAAAAAACTTTGAAATTTAAACAAATATTTTAAAAAACAATATATTTTTTATTTACAAGTACAATCTATTTGATGACACATAATTTTATGAAAGTCTTCATTTAAGATAACATAATTTTGTATAATAAGTTTTTACTCGAAATAACATATCATTTTTATCCTCCTTTATTAAACCGTGCTGCGTCACTAGTCTGCCATCTGGCATCACTAATAGAGGATTTCTCTATTGGTTTCATTGTTTTTACAGATTTCTGTTTTCTCTTACAAGCTATGTGCAAATAATACAGAATAAAAATGAACGCAAAAACGAAAATATTCGTAATCATATTTAAAAAATATTCATTCAAATGGAATAAAAAAGTATTCATTTCTTGACAATTAAAAATAAAGTGTATTCGAATAGGTATTTTCATTTATTTTTTTTTCATTTATTAGAATATTAGGAGTATTCATCAGATAAGATATTATTTAAGATATTAAATAATTTTTGTTAAAAAGACTAATAAAAGATAACAGGAAAGAATTAATGTCACGATAAAAAATTTAAAACTTCATTAATATATATTGCACATTGCGTGCAAATATCGAGTTGAATGACAGTGATAATTATAAGAAAATTTGACAGTCTTAGCAAATGTATTACGTACGTAATACACAAGTAACTCACTTTTCTAAATTATCAGATTTGTGAGATTTGTGTACCAAGCTCTTTAACGTTTCTTCGCTGTTATTGGATAACTGCGACATACTAGACAGGCTGGAAGACGACATGAGTTTTTTCGAACGTTTCAAGTCTAATCTTCCTACTACATTGGTATTTCTTTGGGACATCTTAATTCATCTGAAATAAAACAGAAGACCACACATAAAATTGTACTATATGTGCAAGGAAATGGCATATGATGATAACATAAGTATTGATGTATAGGTATATCTATATACCCAGGCAATACACAACATTTATAAAGCATTTACAAAATATTTGTAAGATTTATTAGAATATTTACAAAATATTTTGTAAATATTCTAATAAATCTTATAAATGAATAATTCATAAAATATATTGACTGTTAAATATTCTGTGTAAGTAGACACAAAGACAACTCCACACCAGAATACATGAGCATTATTCTGATATATATTAATAAGAAAACAGGATAGCCCTCGGTAATTACATTTTATTTCAAACACAAATGTAAATGGCATGATGTAAAAATATTATATAATAAACTATCTTATAATAAAAGATTGATTTCAGAAATGGTGCATAAAAATACAGAATTTTGGATTAAATAAGCAAAATGATAAGGAGTCATTATCGGACATGTATTTCTCCATCTTACAAAAGTTATTCCCTTTCTAAAGCTCCTTTTCTTACTCCCCTCTGTTTACATTTTCCCACTGTCCTAACTGTTTGAGGAGCAGACTTTTGACATAAGTTTTGTCCAAAATTTAATTTTTCTAAATTAGAGATGGCGTAGTGTTGAAAGACTCAGATTATAAGCCACTCTGAAATGTTCAGAAAGCATTTTTCATCGTTAATTTATATGTCGAAAAAATATAAATATTTCGAAGTGCATTATATTTTTTAACTAGAGACAAACAAAATGTATTCGTTTAACATTTTTAACAATTGTTGGATCTTTAATGATCTTAAATAATCCAATGTGAATTTTATACACACACGCGCGCGCGCGCACACACACACACACACACGCACGCACACGCACGCACACACACACATGTATACGTATTAGCATGCATATATATAACACCATATTTGTAAATAGGAGGTAGTAATAGATGGTGATAAGGCTGTGATTTAGAAATAACGTATTGAATGAGAGTATATAACATTAGAATTAGATATAACAAAAAAAAGCGGATAAAGCGAAAAGAAATGAAGTAAAGAAGCGAGTCAGAAAAGTAGGAAAGTAAGGATAGGCTTAAAAAATTTTTGTAATAATACATGTGTGATAGCACGCGGACGAGGTATGGAAGAGTGAATAAGTTAAGTATTCATGTAAACCAAGTTCCCTTCTTGGCTGTATATGCTGAAGTGTAATAAATTCTATTCTATTCTATAATACCATATTTGTAATCCTTCAAATTGCACGCCAAATTGGTTTTCCGGACTTATAAACGCAATTAAATTACTGTAATAATATCACAAATTAAATTAAATTGACAAGCAATTTTTTATAATTTGACGCTTAATCAGGCATCATATTAGAAAGATGTTAATATGTTGAAAAACTAAATTTGTAAATGAATTTATTGCGAAAAATATTATCGCGGCAGGCAGTGGAACCAGGATCTCTTGTATTCCGTACAAGATCCTAAGCTTTTAGACTATCAAGGCAATTACGTATACGGAATACAAGAGATCTAGATTCGATTCCCGGCAGAGATAATATTTTTCACAATAAATTTATTTACAGTTTTCAGTGTATTAACATCTTTCTAATATAATGCTTGATTGAGCATCAAATTATTAACAATTGTTTTAATAAAAGGCTACGAATTGCAACAGGATGATAGTTGTTAACAATTAAAAATGTTTCAAATCTAATATACAACATATAAAATACAAACATTTCAATCTCTTTATCGGGTCATCTTCAGTGTCGTACAACATTAATCCGCAATTCAACAATTTTACAAAATTTTCAATCTTTACAGTATCCACACCATATTAATTTTTCCAATAATTATAGATAGTATATCATGACAAATAAAGAAGTGCCTCATTGCAACTGCATCAGTCATTAAGTTGTCGTATCGACTTGCACAGATCGATAGACGTTAGTTATTTCAAAACTTAGGTCATATATGAGAAGTCAGAAGTTTCCCAATTGCAATAAAATTCGCAATTCACAATAAAAGTATTCATTGCCACCAGAAGGAGATCATTATGTTTGAAAAATTCAACTCATTGTTGTTTTAAATTTATTTGTTAATTGCTGCAATTATCACTCGTAGCCTTTTATTAAAATAATTTTTTATTACTTGTGTGAGTTTTAGTTTATATTATTATATTAAAAATTGCTTTTGTCAATTTAATTTAATTGATATTATTACAGTATATGATCTTATTACAGTGCGTTTATAAGTCCGAAAAACCAATTCGGTGCGTTCGAATAGCTACAAATATAGTATATATATATATGCACGCACGCATTTGTTTGTATGTCAAATTCACATGGGCAAGGAATCAAGACAATAACGTATTACAGCCACTATAAGTATTTTTATGATAATTTAATATCAAAATTTAAGTTTTAACGATTTCTCTTCGATTTAAAGGTATGTTTTGTGAAAGACAGCTGTCTCGGCTTCACGCTTTCTGATTTCGAACGCAATTATGCAACGCAATTAAGGATGTTGATAGACATATATAGTATACACATATATGTATATATTCATATTTATACTTTAAACAAACTACATACATATAAAAACTGTACGTGTTCATAATATTCTGTTTTTATTAAACAACATATTTTTAAAAAACCAAAGAAAAAAGGGGTTACGAGCCAAAAATTATTATATAAAATAAAATAAACCGTCGAAATATAGAAGTTGAACAAAAATAAAAGAAACAAATATATCGTTAAGTAAAAATTTGATCTAATATGCTAGCAATAAACAAACGTTTCGATCACACTCGGATCATTTTCAATGTTAAACATACATATTTATTACAGTCGGTAAAAACAAAACAATAAATTTTCTATTTCGCTCTCTAAAACAGACGCTGGTAACATGAAAAACGAATATCATAATGTTCACGATTATAATATATATCGGAAAAAGAAACATACGCATAATAATAGCTACTTGCAGTCAATCATTGATCATAAATGCTTATACTGTCAATAGTAGTAAAATGATAAGCTTAAATGTCCTTAGATTTGAGGTAAAAACGGAGAATACATGAAATGAATCCGGTCCTTAAATGTAACAAACCCAAAGTTTCTTAAAACAAAAAATAAAAGATTTTAGATACAGTCAGTTGAAAATAGAGACAATGCGAAAAGAAATAAAACGATGTAATGTCTCCTCGGTGTTATGAGACATAATCTTTATTATTATGGGCCTCCTACAATAGCCATAAATTAGAAGTCAGAAGCTAAAAATTGACGACTGTGATTAGTCAATTTTTAGTTTCTGACTTCTGATTAACGGCTTATTGTAGAAGGCCCATTACTAATAGATAATACAACATATTTTTATCATTTATTTATTTTATTTATTATTTTTATTGTCATAAGTTAAAATTTGAAAAATAATATGTAAAAAAATTGTAATGTTTTTGTACAAATACTTTAAGTATTCAAAATAATTTACACAAAATTTCA
>NW_017305811.1:19812-31730 GCF_001594115.1 Trachymyrmex septentrionalis | reverse complement strand
ATATATATATATATATACCAAGTAACTTAATATAAAATATTTATACCAAAAAATTAAAATTTTTGTTATTTATTTTTTAATACATTTTCATACATTTTCTATTAGAACACAAATTCAAAAAATACTATTTCTATCATTAAAAAAAATACATAACCGTATCGATTTAAAGTATAATTTAGGGTGCGTCCACTTAATATTCGCAGTACTCTCGAATGCATTATTTCATTCTTGTTTAGAATTTGATAACAAGAAGGATGAAATAATACTCACGAGCGTTGCAAATATTAAATAAAATGCATCCTTATGTCCGTATTCATAGGAAATCTTAAATATAAGGCCTGACTATAAATATATTAGCATTAGAATAATCAGTAATTTTTTCATCATTTTAAAATATCGAACATTCCAAACTAATGGTAAGAAAATCTTTTTTGAATTATTAATAAACTAAAACTGATTTGAGAAGATAAATTTTTATATTACTGCCTTTTAAATTTGATTCTAAAAAAAAATATTTTGAATTCATTTCACTGAAAGGAAGATTATGAATTTAAAACAAAATACGAGAGAAATATGAATTTGTTTTGATTGTGTAAAATATACTTTGATTGAGATAATAACGAACGAAAATATATAGCATTGATTTTGTAAGGTTTATGTGTGTCTCTTGAACACTGACTAAAGTATAAGAATTTTTAAAAATCAATGCTAACACACTAGCAACATTAGTATTGCTCGCGTGCAAACCTCGAAAACCAAGATACAGATCGCTGAAAATAAGAGAGAGTGTAACATAAGAGAAAATATTTTGTATAACATACTCGGTAATTATTATAAAAGTTAAATATACATAATATTAAATTGTTAAATTTGTTTATGCGATAGTCTTGGCAAAAAGATCACTTGAGGAATAAATCTTTCTAAAATCTGTATGCCATATCTTAACAAATTATTATGTCGTTCGAACTGTGTCCGTTAGCAACACTATCGAATTGGAGAACAAAACGCTTGTCACACTGACGGAACATATTCTTTGCGTGTTTGTCAAAAATATTGAACAATTAGCAAGCTATCGGGACTTACCGCAATTCGTTCAGACGACTTAATCCTTGTCAATTATATATCTGGTGACTATACATCGCGAAAACTATTTTATTTTATACTTGCGGACCGGCACTAATCACAACCATACCGTGAAAGAGTATAACTGGTATAATAAATACTGTATTCCTACTACCTGTATCCCGCTACCTACTGTCTACCCCTGTCAATCGAATGCTAAATGCCCGGGTACAGCCTGTGACAAAAGTATCAACGTAATCATATGCACTCTCAATCATAGATCATAAATCTCTATAGAGATATATATAGGGGTATAATATTCACTTTGCACGCTCGCACTTGTAGCTCCAGCAGAGCGTGCCAACGCTTGCCGCGCGACGGATGTTGGCGCGATAGCCAATCAACGTCTCGTTTGCTCGGAAGCAATAGATATATAATTTCCACTGCGCGACAAAAGTTAAACTCATGGCTTTTGCACACTGGACGCGGAAACGTCTGCCGCGCGGCAAAATGTGATGCAGTAGCCAATAAGCTTACAGCTCCTAATGTGTTTATTGGTTATCGCGTTTCAATTTGCCGCGCGGCAAGCGTCATCGCGTCCAGTGTGCAGTAGGCATTAGGCTGGAATCCAATGAGGTGGACCAATCAGAAGCGATCCGTTGGTGTAGTTTCGCGTAGGTTGCTGTTCCATGACGCGTATCGCCATATTCACGTATCGCCAATCACGACAAGAATCATTCTCTTAAATCTGCTTGCAAAATTTGTAAACAGATCTAAGAGAATAATGCTGTGATTGGCGATACTTAAGTACGATCCGTTGCATGGGACAAAGGCCTCGTTGATTATTGATTAGTTATACGGTTATGCGATATGCAGCAAATACGCTTCATGGAACTCCATCCTTAGAATATGTGATAGATAATACGTGATAAGTGACGACACTACCTGAAGAAACCAATCGAATTGATCAATTGGCCGAATTGCGCAATTGTAATTTGTTAATTTTTTCTTTGTCCGAGATCTTTGTCTCTTTGATCTCGGAACGATTTCTAATCTCTTTAACACAGGTTTTACTCAAGAGAGAATCGAGAGAGAGTGGAGCAGAGAATGTTTCTCTTCTCTGATTGGTTCCGCCATTTGTAGTGTAATTTCCGCAAATGCGTATGTGTGTGTAGGTACATATATGTCTCAACACACAACTAGTGCGGTACAATACTAACGTGTGCAGCATCGTTCCATCACGTTCTTATCACGTCTCGTTTTTACTTCAACGGTGCACTACAAATGGCGGCTTCCGGGTGAACCCTCATTCCACTTCATTCTCCCTCGATTCTCTCTGATTTTACTTATCTGCTTGTAGCTATCTATTTCTTAGCAATATATTCAAAGAATACGAAGTGGACCAAGGTGAAGAACCAAAATTGAAAGTTATGCCCATGGCTTTCGCTAAACTCTGATTATAGGATCACTAATTTTATCTAGACAGCCTTACAGGGAGGCTCTAGTTTTATCTACACGCGAGTGTTTTGTCAAAATTTATCGGACACCTTGTAAGGTATCATTTATGTGAAATATTCAACAATATTTCATATATGTATAACATATAAAATGAAAATGTGCAATTTTGTCATTTATTTATTTATTTTCCAAGGTTCTTTATTCATGTGATAAGTACAAGAGAGTTAAACGAAAGGAATTTTCAGGAAATGATTGAAAATAAAGAAATATTTAGAATATATAGAATAGAATGGAGAAACTATAGATACATACATACATATTCATGTATATTTCTATTAAATATTTTTCAACGTAGAAATTATTTCGGTCCAAGCATTTGTTCGGGTCGAACCCATTGATCGAATTGTTCTGCCGATATTCCATGTTTTAATGCCGATTCTTTTAGTGTAAGCTTTTCTTTATGTGCATAATTTGCAATTTTAGCAGCCTATAAAAAAAATTATAGACATAAATCCTCATAAAAATAATAATTTGTGTGTGTGTGTGTGTGTGTATATACACATATACTATAAAAAACTCCCATCTCCATATTCATTCTAAAGAAACATAAATTTATAAATACCTTATCATAACCAATATATGGATTCAATGCTGTGACAAGCATCAAACTTTGATTCAGATTTCTTTGTATATTCTCAATATTAGGAACAATGCCAACAACACAATTTTTTGCGAACGAAGAGCAGGCATCGCCTAACAATCTTGCAGATCTCAAGACGCTCGCAATCATAACCGTTTTAAAAACATTAAGTTCAAAATGTCCATTACTACCACCAATACTTATTGTCACATGATTACCCATTACTTGACAACACACCATGGTCACTGATTCAGTTTGCGTAGGATTTACTTTTCCAGGCATAATAGAACTTCCCGGTTCATTTTCTGGGAGAATTAATTCTCCTAAACCGCATCTAGGTCCACTTCCAAGGAATCTAATGTCATTTGCGATCTGTGCAGATTATATACATAAGCTGTTAGGACACAAATGATCAGCAATTATAAATATAATTTTTAGTTATGTGTCAATACCTACTTTCATTAGAGAAACAGCTACTGTATTAAAAGAGCCGTGTACTTCAACAAGTGCATCGTTCGTAGCCAGAGCTTCAAATTTATTTGGAGCACAGACAAAGGGTAAACCAGTGAATTGTGCAATTTTTGCAACTGCCTTTTCTGCAAAGCCTTTTTTCGTATTTAATCCAGTTCCAACCGCTGTACCACCAAGAGCTACTTGATATAATCTTGGGAGTGTATCTTTTACCCTTCTAATACTATTTTCCAATTGCGCAGCATATCCTGCGAAATATTTTAATAATACATATTAGAGATGCGTTTCGTTTTGGGCTTACAGTGCTTGTAAGCATCGTTCGTCCTTTAATATTTAATAGATAATAAGGATGAAACTGATGCTTACAGCGTATGAGCGTAAAAATCCTAAGGCTGTTTTTTATGACTGACTAATGTATACTTTTGGAACCTAAAATAAGGGCATGCATATGTTGATTTGGCGAAAGTGAGAAAGAAAATTCTAGTGCAATCTAACATAGGAATAAAAGACAGACCTATTATATGCAGGATTGGTCATGCATTTAAAATTTTTATTTAAAGTATAATTTTTGCAATAAAAATGTATTTTGTATGTATGTATTTTAGCGGAGCACATGAAAGTATTACATTGCAACAGGACATCAAATATTATTCGATAAAACAGCTACTATAGCTACAATAATGTCAATTTTTCGAGGAAGTACAGAGGGCCTCTTTAGAAATACATCCAAACACTTTGAACAGAGATTCAGGTTATAATGTAAGTGGAATATGGAAGAGTAGACTACTCTTTTGATAAGGCAAGGAAATCTCCCTCCTCTCTTTTTCAACATAGCCTCGCCTCTTTCTACAGTGTCTATATAAAGGGAGTTCTGCGGAGGAGCAGCTCAGTAATAGTGTGTTCCTCGCTCTGATGAAGCAAATGGCAAGATTCACGAAACGTTATTATTATTACGATGCATTAGATAAAAACATGCATGATAAAAACATTAGATAAACACCTTCTGACATCTTTGAAGATAATATCCGTGAAAGCCAAAAAAACGAAAGTATTACATATTTTATATTTAAAATCGAAAAATTGAAAGTTTTATATATTTTGTAATTCAATAAGATTGACTGTCAATTTTAGTATTTAAAATACAAAATATACTTTCAGGGTATAGCCACAATAGAAGAAATAAGGAATTGGGAATAAGGAATAACGATTTCAATTTATAGAAACTGTGCATTCCGGTGTATCTGATTTTTGACAGATTGAAATCTTAATTCCTTATTCCTTCTATTGTGGTTGCACCCTCAATTTTTCGTTATTATAATGCTAAAGTACAAAATACAAAGTATTTTCATGTGCTCTACTAAAATATTAAATACAATTGTCTAAATAAATATTATTTTAATAAAAGTATTTTAAATATGTCTTTCTCCAGTCCTTATTGTATAGATATGAATGATTCCAAATTCAAATACGAGGTTCAAATATAATCTAGATTTTTTGTGTACGAATACAAATTTCAATATTGGTAAACGTTGATTTGTATTTACACAAAAAACTTTGAGAATGAGAGTGTTTCCTCATGGCCTAAATAGTTGTAATCTCATAGCAATGTAGTCATTATTGCGAACAAACAATATAGAGTACCATTGTCCGTACGAGTTGTTCAAATTTTTTGTGAACGAAAATATTAAAGCCATCGAAATTTTGCATAAACTGCATAATTCAAAGAAGAAACGTTACCGAATGCGAAACGGTACTATATTTGAACATTGTAACAAAGATTACAGAAACCACTGCTACGAGAACACAACTATACCGTATCCACGAAGAGACCAACCATGATCCGCACATTTTACGATTGGATTGGAGGACTTAAGCACGTTATTTAGTGCCTCATATATTATTGTACTCTTGGATATAGCTCCAAAGCATGGTCTACAATAAGTTACCAATACACCGTCGCCAGTCGCAATGCTTCATGACAGTCAATCAGAAGCACTAATTACTATTGATGCTTCTGATTAGTTGTTGCGAAGCATTATGACAGAATGTTTGCAACTTATTGTACATCACGCTCTAGGCTAGAGTCGTCCTCTTCATGAACGCGATATACCCAAGGCAGATGTTCTCACCTGTCAATCAGTATAAATATGTTTATTTCTACGTTTATTTGTATTCAATACAAAAAAGTCTCGTTCACATTAATCATTCACGTTAATCATTCATGTAGTTTGCATAAATATAAACCTGAAAATTCTTGACCCAATGTTAATGGTACTGCATCCTGGGTATGTGTTCTACCAATTTTTATAACATCTTTCCATTCGTCTACCTTATTTTCCAATGCTTTATGTAATTCTTCTAATCCTGGAAGTAATGTTTTATGTATTTCTAAGGCAACAGCTATATGCATAGCTGTTGGAAATGTATCATTGCTACTCTGCCCCATATTAACGTGATCATTTGGATGTACAGGTTTTTTGGAGCCAAGTTCACCACCAAGCATTTCAATTGCACGATTGGCAATAACCTAAACATTTTAAATACATTTTAAATATGTTAAATCAAATAATTATTCATAGGATGATGATATAGTTTAGTATACTGTTGAAATTAATATAATATTTAACCTCGTTAACATTCATGTGAGTTTGTGTGCCAGATCCAGTTTGCCAAATATTTAAGGGAAAGTGATCATTATATAACTTTCCGCTTATTACGTCATCTGCTGCCTTACTAATAGCATCGGCAATTTTACAATCCAAGTTAAAATCTTTATTTGCTTCAGCAGCAGCTTTTTTTAATATACCCATAGCTATTACTAGCCTGCACTGTAAAAATAATCATTGGTTATTTCAAATACTAGACGAGAGAGAGAGAGAGAGAGAGAGAGAGAGAGAGAGAGAAGAAAATGTATTAATTAAAAAAAAAAACAAAAAGGTCAGTTTATTGCTGTTGCTTACAGGCATACGTTCAAACGTATCACCAATAGGAAAGTTCATCATTGCTCGAAGAGTTTGTGCACCATAATATTTGTTTGCAGGAACTTTTAATTCTCCAAATGTATCTCTCTCAATTCTGTAATCTTTGCATTCTTCTTCCTGCATATACAAAGTATATAATTATACTCACATTAATAATACTAAAATATATTAAATCATGTATGTATTAGGTACTTTTGTAATATAGGTACTCTCATATGTATATGTTCTGTATACATATATTATTATGTACATATGTACACTGTGTGTTTTTATCTTTAATATACTTCATGACAGTAAAATTTATTAGAATTGATAAAGTTGTATTATATAAATATTAGCATATAACAGTTTGTTTTCTGTAGATAATTCTGTAGATCTTATTTTTCTAAAATCTAAAGATTATCTTTACTTATTTTCTTATTCGAACCATATAGATTTCTTTGCATAAAGAAATTAAAAATTCTGCATATAAAAGTTTTAAAGTTAAAAAAACTAATGGTTTATAAAATATCTTTACATAAGATATTTTCTTCTATTTATTCTTTAATTTCTCTAATTCTGCAAAATTATTAAAACAGAGATATCAAAAATCAATAGTTTTCGAGTGATTTTATACTTTATTATGGCACATATTGGTATGAAATATTAAATTTCACGAGCTATTAATTTTTTGATAATTAATAGTTCACGAGAACATAATTTTAATATACTTTTATAAACAGAATAATAAGAAGAATCAATTGGTGTAAAGAAAACATACAGTTGGTTATTTCAAAAATGATTCATTTTGTTTACATATTTTTTTAAAGTAACTATAAATTTTCTTTATACCAATTAATTCATTTTAAGATACAATTGTCAAAAAATTAATAGTTTACAAGATATCTAATATTTTATGTCAATATATGCCAAAAAAAAGTACAAAATATCCCATAAATAATTATTATTTTGATATTTGTACCTTTATACAGAAGAATTGGAGCTATTAATATTATGTAAAAAAACAATCATAAAATTCTATTTAAAAAAATGGTGATAACCTTCATCTTTTTAAAGTATTTATAAAAAAAAAAAAAAACACACAACATAACCAAAATCTTCTTCAAAACCGTTCCACTTTCATTTGAAACATTCTTTTGTATCATCAGAAATAAACGAAATATTTAAGACGTTTGAGTTAAGTGGACACCACTCTGTGGTTATTTTCCAAAATTTACTGTCAATACTAAAAATCTATAGTTTATATCATATCACTATATACTTTCAGCACTGGCAGTAAATTTTGGAATACAGTCTGTATATACACTACTCTGTGTGTGTGTGTGTGTAATTTGAAGAAACGAATTTGATCTTTAATCTTAGCTATACACACTTTCTTTTCTACTCTTGATATATATACATTCGGGTCTTCATTACCCCATCCATATTCGTTACTCTAACTTCTATAGAAATGGACATGTTTTCAATTAATTTTTTTCGATCAATAGAGAATTGATTAAGGAATAAATCCATAATATGTAAAAGTAGATAGAATTAAAGAGCTTTGAGATATATAAGTACAAAGAAAAAGAAAAGTTTAAGAATACAAAAAATCTAAATTTAGCAAATTGCACTGGAATTTCTGGGACCTCAGTGTGTATAGCTAAAATTAAATCTAGAAAGTTGTTCTATTTAAAAAAAATAAATACAGCGACAAAATATAGATTTCTTGTGATAACTTTTATCACATATTTTTTTCTTATTTTTAATTTAAAAAAAATAATGAAAAATGACAGGGTAACTGTCCCAATTACTGTGCTTGTTCATATTAGTGTGCTTTCGTATTTCAACAAGTCATAAAGAAAACTAGCACAAATAAATAAGAAAACATATTTTTTTAAGTTAAATTATTAATGCATACGATATCTCAAAGATAATATTTTATTTTTTGACTATTAAAGTATTTTAAATATTTTTCGAAAGCTATGAGGAGCTTATGTGAATCCAATAATATGTACTGCAAGATTTTAAATTTGTCCCTATTAATGTGCTCTATATTGGAGCTGAGAACGTTGTGTTATGAGTGTACTTTGAAATAAATATAATTAAAATAATGATTTATGTAATATTAACATAAACTATTAACTTAAATTTATTATCTGTTTTAGTAACTATCTATTAAAATGAGTCAAATGTTGATTGGCACATAAATTTGGGACACATTAATAGGGCCATCATCGTTTAAAGGACTCACTAATAGAAACAAAAACATGTTTTGTATTTTGTCAAAAGCATTATAAAGTATTAACATTTTTTAAATTAAAGAAATATTATAAGAAAAAGAAGTAGTTGAAAAACCGATATTGATTGCAAGCAGATAAAATTAAAGCTACAATATTTAGTAATTAATTCAGTAATAAGCAAATTGGCTAAAAGGGACATTAATAGGGACAGTTACCCTAGTAATATTATTTTATTTTTGTTATATACAATATAACAGTAACTTAAAACTATTCACCATTTTATTAGAATTATATAAGATGTAATCAGTAACACACTCGCAGAAAGACTAAAGGTTAATCGAATGCAAAAGCTGTCAACTCTGCATGATGATAAACATGATAAGTAAGATGTAAGCAAACGTGTGCGTTTGTGTGTGTGTGTGTGTGTGTGTGTGCGCGCGCGCGCGCGCGCACGTATGTGTGTGTGTGTGTGTGTGTAGATATAAAATAGGTATATATAAATATAATTAAAAATTGTATTTTAATATTTGTACAATATCTATTTGGAAATGTGTGTATATTTTTAATATCATGAAATTTTATTTAAACAAAATATCATTTTTTATAAAAGAAAATTAATGACATACTTAAAGAACATATGATATTATTACGAATCTTTAATAAGAATAAATATTAACAAAATTAAGAATATTAATATATAAAATTATGTAAAATTAAGTATTACATAAGAGATACAAATCTGCGCGCGCGCGCGCGTGTGTGTGTGTGTGCGTAAACACAATTAAAATATATTTGTAGATTGTCGTGTATATACCTTATTCATAGCGACTACCGAAGTAGATAAATATAATTTTAACGAAGAATAAACCGACAATTTCTCCAATTGACGCAAACTGTGATTAGAGAGATGGCACTTCAGTATGTTCAACATCGTTGTTTTCAAAGTTTTGACAATCTATGTCAGGTATTCAATAAATTTTACAGAAAAAACATGAAGGAATAACAAGAATAACGAACAACTGAAGAAACCTAAGGTGTGTTCCAAAATCATACTTTGATTAGGATGCATTCCCATAGGACACGGAACTGTAAAATGTTCGTGATTGGTCGCGGCTTCGTTCTGCTGATTCCACCGTTTTCTGTTGTTTAAATTTATGGCCCGTATTCAAAACACGCTTATAATAAAGTTAGCGCGATAACATACTATACGTAACATCACATATATTATAGAATTTTAGAGATAAAAATACGATTTTATCGATAAAAGCGCGTTCAGAATACGGGTCTATGCCCGAATCCTCATACGAACAACAGCGCTTTGATGACAACGCACCGAACGCTGATTGGTAAAAAACGGGCGACAGAGGTAAATTTTACCCCCATAACCGACTTTTCACCAATCTGCGTTCGGTGCAAAGCGCTATTGCCTGAGGAATATGTCTTTTGCGGATTCCATCGATGCCTAGAGACTCTATGATGTAACAGAAATTCACAAAGTACCATGTGATAGATATATTTCTCTGATTGAGCTAAAGTAAAGCCCATGGTACATATAAAAACGTAAGGCCGAAAGACGTAATCAGTAAGCGAATTGCCCAATTACGGTAGAGATCATGAGGCCAATAGTAAATCCAATCTTACGATTATTTCCTTATGTATGGTCTACAATGGACAGCAGCAGCAGTAGTGGATTTAGAAGTAGGCGTAGAAATCGACCAATGATAGTTAATTATCCTTCTCATATTCGACTATGATTTGTTAATTTTTATGCCTACTCTTTAATCCATTACTGCTATTGTCCATTGTAGACGACCATTACTGATTACGTGTTACGGCCTTACGTTTTTCTATCTACCACGAGCTTAATTCATAGCAGCTGTCATATTGAATTTATTATCAATGGCCTAGTTTGTACCGAGGTTTTAAACTGGATCAGAATGTAAGAACCAACCAACTACAGTCGAGCATTCCCCTGTTACAGTCTATACAACTGTAGTTGGTTGGTTCTTACATTCTAATCCGGTTTAAACCCTCAGTGGAAATTAAGCCACTGAAAGATGTAAATTCTGAACATAAGGTATGCAACATTTAATGCAAAGCATGAAATAATAAATAAATATTTACAAAACATTGAAGGATGAGTTTACTAATATCATTCTATAGCAGCATCGACAGGAGTCGATGTTGAGTGTATTGAATATTGATAGTAAATTCAATATAGCAGCTACTACAAATTACTCTAATCAATCAGAAAAATATATCGATCATGTAACATTTTGCGAATCTCCGTTACATTATATTATAAGATCTCTAACTGATGCCTGCATGTGTGGGTGTACATGTGCTTACATATACTTATAAAAACTAATTTCGTCAAGCTGATTTAAACGGAAAAAACTGTCTCTTGTAAACGCATAGTTAACATGTTGAGGCTAGAGTCCTAGATATAACAGAGAAGCGCAACCGAGCATATTTAAAGGGTCCAAAGAAAAAATGGCAACCTGTATTTACATCTGTCATTCCACAAACGGAGTACAATTCCTATAACAGTAGTGTTTCTATTGATTACAAAGAAATATTGATTCTCTTTGGAGACTACAATATACAAATCAAGATTAAAAATAATGATACTTACCGAAATTAGTTTTAGAAGATTCGGACCTGTGTTTTAAATAGGAGGCACTCGATGCTTGTTTTCTTACTGGATTGTTAGCTGGATTAGATTTTTGTCACCGTATTGGCTGCGATGCTGTCAGTGGGAGTATCGCAACCAATACGGTAGCAAGATTTTAATTCTACTAGTAATTAGTAGGAAAATAAGCATCGTGTGCTGCAGGCTTTAGTACAGATACGAACCACATCTATTTTCGATAGTGTCAGAAAATGTATGTGTCACGTAATTTCCAAACTAAAAATGGATGTACTGGCGGTAGTGTACGAGCAATTTCGACCATAACAGAAAAAAGACCGGCATGGCCTCTCTTAGGTTTCTCTCTAAGCATAGGGTTGACGATCTTTAATAGTATTTCGTCGGTGATTGTATTGAATGGATTGCTTGTATAGTGAATGTATCACAAGTATATA
>NW_017305811.1:16305-19712 GCF_001594115.1 Trachymyrmex septentrionalis | reverse complement strand
AGTATTCAAAAAGAGAAATAATTAATTCTATTTTAGTTTTTAATTTATCGAATAAGATTTCTATCGTGATACGTGTTATCCGTGAAGTGAATATATACTCGATAGTTAATAGGCAAATCGCATTTCGCAGAACTAAACGTTAATCATATTGAGTCACAATATGGACAAGGAGACTAAAAAAGACCAAAAAGGTAATTTTTCAGAAAATATTGGTATGCATGTAATTTCTGTCGTGATCATTTTTTTCAATTATGAAAGAGTGAAAAAAAAATATATGGAGTGTGTATTATATATATATATATATATATATATATATATATATATATATACTTTTTTAATTACGATTTAATTTTTAATAGTCTTTTCTCGGTATTACATTTGACATTTTTATAAAAATTGATCTAAAAATAATTGTTTTAAGCTTTTAATAAGATGAAATTTTTATGTCATAATTATTAAGAATATTTAAAATGCAAAGCTTGTGTGGCTATTATAGTTCTTTTTATTAAAATAATATATATATTCAGAGATCAATTTTTTTATTTGTTTCAGATGGTAGTCTAAATGAGGAAAAACAAAACGTTTTATCTGAATCAGAAGTAGAAAATTATTCTGAGATGGAAAAATTACGTAGATATTTAGCTCAAAAATTAAGACTTGTTGACTTGCCAGCAAATGATCAAAACAATGAATCACAGCAATTGGTTCTTTCCAAACTCAATTTAGATGGAATTGTTGAGTATATTAAAGAAAACACAAATTGCAAAATCATTACTATGGCAGGTGCTGGAATCTCTACCTGTAAGTATATATTAAAGATTTGATGCATTTTATATACATATAATCCAGCAAAGCACACATGTAACTTGGATGTAGATGTAATATCACACAAGTATCGATTAATGTTACTTGTAATATTATTTGTAGTGATAAATATAACCATACTGATATGGTTCTATGTCAGTAATATAGAACACTTTAAATATATCATTCCTATGTCCTATGTCAATAATATATTATTATAATGCAATGTAAACATCTTTTTTACATATTTCAATATCTATATATAATGGGTAATGATAAAAATTGACTGGATGTGGTAAAAAACAGATGTAATGTTATGTATGTAATATTCAAGTTTGAACAGAAAATGAATAATCTACATGATTGTGTTCAGGGAGACATCCAATAATTTCAATATGCTGCAACTTGTCAGCTTGTGTAAAAGAGCACGGCAGTGTCTTACATCATGATGCTGCACTTAGCGTTGAGACACTACTGTGTCTCTAGGGTACCAATCTCGTAACTTTTTCTCTAGAGTGAAAAGTGAAAATATTTATGTATATATGTATGAACATATACACACACATGCAAAATATTTTTATTTTTCACTTTTCCGCTCTAGGGAGTTACATGATCGATACCTCAATTAGAACTATTTGTGTCATTTCATTCATCAGATGTAAAACAAGAATAGAATGAACACAAAAAACGCTAATAGCTTAATCTCCTTGAATGCATCCCTGATGACTGAAAGTTGGATAATTCAACCAATCTGTAATATGTATATTATATATATCAGGTGTATAACATTCGTTAAATTGCTAAAAGATTACAGTTGTATTTATACTACATATATTTTGAGTTATATGTATGTTAGATTTGATGTTTTTAAATAATTGTTATGATTATATAATATAATGTAACAAAGAAATATATCCTATGTTCTTTTAAAGTACCTTCAAAATGATGTGATACTTACATATCATCTCTTCATAAAATATATTATTGTTAGATTACTACTACGTTTGCTAGGAAAACTCTCTCTTTTATAATAGATTATTTTATAATGATCTTTATATTTTAATTAGTTTTTTATTTAATATTATATTAAACTTATATGTGTTTTCTAATATGTTTGTTTAATATGTGAGGATTATAATTATTATGATTAGTTTTTTTCATCAAAAAGCATAAAACATATAATATGTATGTATGGATTATTAATACATAGCAAATATATATACAAATACACATATCTTTTTTACAGCTGCTGGAATACCAGATTTTCGGTCTCCATCTAGTGGACTTTATCATAAATTAGATAAGTATAATTTACCCCATCCGCAAGCTATTTTCGAATTAGATTTTTTTATGAAGAATCCAGAACCATTTTTCACTCTTGCAAAAGAATTGTTGCCAGAAGGCTTCAAACCTACAATAAGTCATTATTTTATTCGTCTACTGTCGGAGAAAGGTCTGTTGTTACGACATTATACACAGAATATTGATACACTAGAACGCGTAGCTGGATTATCATCTGATAAACTAGTGGAAGCTCATGGAACATTTCACACTGGTCACTGTCTTAAGTGCCGAGCACCT
The DNA here is from genome assembly GCF_001594115.1 of Trachymyrmex septentrionalis. NCBI lineage: Eukaryota > Metazoa > Arthropoda > Insecta > Hymenoptera > Formicidae > Trachymyrmex > Trachymyrmex septentrionalis. The sequence goes on along the minus strand of NW_017305811.1, from coordinate 17,327 downwards.
TATACACTTCCGTGGATGAAAGGTATATTTCCATAATATTTATAGCATATTTTTGCATTAATTAGATTATTTAAAACAAATGGATGAAAATAGTGCAATATAATATAAAAGTCTGTTCATCATGTTGTATTATGTTGTGTATTATTTAGATACTAAAAAATTTTTAATTAAAATTTTTTTAATTTGCTATAAAGTATTAACTGAATACTATTAAATATATATTAGCTAATTATAGCAAAGAAAATTCAGCTTCAATGATCTTGATGTACATATGTTATCAGTTATGATTTTTGAATGTCCTTCAGACAGTTTTGCTAATTTATTAACAAATAAAATAAATATTAAAATGTATATTAATAACATTAAGTATTATATATAACAATTTGAGGTTTATCAAACATGAATATACATACATATATTTTTTAAGTAAATATAAGAGCAAAGAAGGAGTAGAGTCTCTCTCTGAAAATACCACGTTAAATACATTTTTATATAATCTAATATGATTTGAAAAGTTCCTTCCATTTATTTCAAACTTGATAGATGTTACATATTAAATAGAAGTTTATATTTATATAATTAGAAATGAGACATCATTTTTCATATTTTTTTTTTATATATAACTTTTTAATGAATAATGAGCGATGGCTAAAACTTGTTGGAGGGTCACTCATTTATGACAATTATGTCAAGATTATTAGTGGGCGGTCCCTTAATGTAAATAATTACCAAAAGAAATTTTTGGCTCTATCTGATTAATTTTTTTTATTTTTGGATCTCATATTTAATGTTTATTTAAATCTTTCTGTAACATCCAATAAGTTATGTTATCAAAATGTTAACAATATACTATTTGTTAATAAATTCAGACCGTTATTGTGACAGATTGGTGTATTAAACTAGTGTTTTGTCAACAGAACCTGTTTAATATCATATCGTTATTCAAATAAATGAATTATATATAAATAAATAAAGGGTAAATTCCACTTAATCTTTGCAATCAATCTATCATATTCTGTTAA
>NW_017305811.1:13239-16205 GCF_001594115.1 Trachymyrmex septentrionalis | reverse complement strand
TGTATGTGTGTATATATACACATACACATAACATTTATTCCAATTCCTAATTAACGTTGGTCTTTGGACAGTCTTATAAGAAGTAAGATATTAGCGATTAATTGATAAAATACTTACATACCTGATTTCAAATTATAAAAAAAATAATAGAAGGCATAATACCAAAATGTGAAGAGTGTAATGAAGGTGTTGTAAAACCAGACATAATCTTTTTTGGTGAAACGTTACCCGAACGCTTCCAAATACTTGCTGATCGAGATTTCACACAAGCTGATCTTTTAATTATCATGGGATCAAGTTTAGTAGTGCAACCTTTTGCATCGCTAATAGATAGGTATATATAAATATTAAAAATAATTGTATAAAAATAATTAGAAAAGAAACATATGCAATTCCGAAAATAATTTTATTTTTAAGAGTACGAAACACTTGTCCTCGTTTACTCATCAATAATGAGAAAGTAGGTACGCAAGATCGCCTATCACGTTTCTTAGGATTACGGCAGGGTTTGGTATTTGATGTCAAGAGCGCACACGGAGGACGCGACGTAGCTTGGTTGGGTGATTGCGACACAGGTTGTCAACTACTAGCGGACAAACTTAACTGGGGGGTAAAACATTTTTATTCCTATTTTATTCCTATATGTTTATTCTATATTATTTTATGCATGTTTCAGAATGTGAATTAATAATGTATGCTTAATAAGTATTAAAATCGAATACATTTTTGTAGTTAAATGTAAATTATAATTTTAGGATGAATTGCGAGCTCTCATGCAAAGAGAACACGAAAGATTAAAAGTAGAAGATAAAAGTGACAATTAACTGATGTTACTTGAATAATGCTAATTAGTGATTTTTCTTTAGAAGGAATAGATTATCTTTTTATTATCACTGTCATTTGAAAAACATGTTAAAATTTTACTTAAAATAGATATTGATACTTAAAATAAAAATATTGTTGGAACGCTAAAGTAAAATATATAATGTGATTAATTTATAAATTTATAAATTAATCTATTTATGAACATTAATTTACGTTATTGCTTCTTATAAGTTAAAAAAAACATCGAATGCGCAAGATTAGATATTATCATTGATTCTACTCTTTTTAATAAATTATTATTTAAATCTTGTATAAGAAATTCAAATATTATAAAAATAAATTTTAAATGAAATTGAAATATTTGAAATTATTTCAAATAAGAAGGACGCTTTTTATCGCTGTATATATTTAATTGTATCTTCTGAAATGTATATTGCTAAATAAAGTAAAAATGATATCCATAATTTTTTGTACTTTTATAATATTTCCTTCTGCTTTTTTAAACATCCCGATACGACAATTTTTGACGAAGTTATTGTATCTTGACATTTGTCTATTTTTGCAGAGTGAACAGGTGTTGCGTTAATTTTGTTGCCCAGTTCTAAAAAAAAATATATATATATATTTTTTTAGAATAAATATATTTGAGTGTATAATTAGTTACAGTACTTACAATAGAATATGTTGTGATTTTATTAAAGTAAAGTAATATCTTTTGATATTTATTTTAATGTAAATGGTTTAATAATAACTTCATTAGCTTCTTGTTGATGCATTTGTCCATCTCCAACAGCTGGTGATGCCATCGATTCTCGACCACAATATCTCAACTGAAAATGATAATTATTATATCATAAAAAGTAAATGACAAAATATGCACTTATTAATTTCATTTTTTAAATAAATTAAAATAAATGAATTAAAATAAATCAATGTTAGTATTATCATTAGTCCTACTTGTTCTACCCATTCGTTAGATGGTTCTTTAGTAAAATTTGTCGACTAACGAATGTGATATCAATAAAGATATTTTTCTGTAAAACAATTTGGTGCCTCGCGCTTTCTCGCACCTTGGTTCCGGCAAGCGAATTCCGACGAGAAAAGCGTACCGTCACACAAACCTACATAATAGTTAATTTTTGTAATTTAATATTAATTACCTGTCGTCCACACAAATTTTCAAAACGTGTTTTAATAAAACTCCATGCGCCCATGTTTCGTGGTTCTTCTTGGCTCCAAATAAAAGCTGAAAATAAAAATTGATTTAGAAACGGTTCATGTTTTTTATTTCAATGGTATCATCTCTTCTTTTTATATTAGGAGTGATTTAGGGTTTTGCAAGAGAGGGTACTAATGTCAGTGTTATTGAAGACATTCCAATCGTAGCTATTGTTTCTTAATGCTTTACTATTATTCCATGATATTTAGTCATTTACTAACAATAAACGCAGTAAACATCGTATTACCATTTTCAAAATGGAGCTTTGTAGGACGCTGTCCGATTTACGCTCACAACGCTTAAAAATCATTTCATCCTTGTTGTTTGTCAAATGTTAAACGAAGACATAATACTCATGAGTGTTGTCAGCATGAATCGGACCACGGTCTACAAAGCTTCATTTTCAATGTCTACAAGCATCCTAAATAATCGTAAAGAGCATTTTCGACATGGCGTGTTGCTTTTGTTTTTTAATCAGAAGAAAACTGTGGCTGATGAAAAATGGGAAAGTTATACAAAGCGAATGAAAATTTTTGATTAAGGTATTTGTTCATTATCTTGTTTAAATAAATCAGTTTTTGAGAAAAAAAACCTTCAAAATTAAATCACACTCCTAATATAATCTTTATATTTGATTCTATCAGTAATAACATATTTCTACTTACTTTTCGCATGTTTATATTTTGCAATTTCTTCTAGTAACTCATGAACAGGAAAAGGACATAAACTTTCTATTCTAATGATAGCTACATTCTTGTCTCCAGAAGTTTCTCGATAGCTGTTAAGTGCATAATAGTGTTTTCCACTGACTAAAATGACCTTAGTAACGTTACATTTTTCTATTTTATCATCTCCTGTAAAAAATCTATTTTTTTATATATAGTATATACTTTATTATATATATACTATATATATACTATAT
>NW_017305811.1:6334-13139 GCF_001594115.1 Trachymyrmex septentrionalis | reverse complement strand
TTATATATATATATATATATATATATATATATATATATATATATACAGGGTGAATCAGAATAGTCGAATCAGTTTTTTGTCCTATGAAAAAATTATCGACCTCATCTAATTATCGAATGTGTGCGTGTGTGTAAAAATAAAATCTTGTAACAATTTTCACAACTCAAACGGGCCTGTTTTTGCGTTAGCAATTCGCACGGTGTTATCCACGCATCCAATCTATATGTCGTCGTCGTCGTCTCTTTCTCTCTCTCTCTCTCTCTCTCTCTCTCTCTCTCTCTCTCTCTCTCTCATGTACATACATCGATAGTTATTACATTGTATGTGCATTAATGTTAAAATTTATTTATGCTGCTTATATTTTAATGTAATATTATATTTGAATGAAGCCATTGTGAAAGGTAGTATATAAGAAAGCTTAATGGACAAAACGCTTTACATGTATGTGAAACAAACCTAAAGATGAAATATAACATACCAATAATAGTTTTGAAGCTTGTTCGAAGTTCAAAATCCGATAAAGGTGATACTGCTGCCGGATGACGTAATAAAATTTTAGGTGCTATTACGATCAGAGGTTTTCGATAATCCCTTATCATCTATAAATTTATGATTTCGAATTATATTTAAATATTTAAATTGCTACTTATGGAATGATTTTCCGATCCAAGGGGATGAGCATAAAAATCTCGTCGTGCTTTGAAAGCATATAAATAGAGCAAAAATTTGAGCCTAAAATCAATTCGCTGTCTGCATTTTAACTGACACTTTACTCTTGCACCGTTGTTATAATATTTATCGAAATATTTATTGATATATACGTGTATCTTTTAAACCGTTACTGTTACAATAATTTTGATATTAAAAGCATATAAAAAACACAATTTTACTGTACTAATTTTTTGATTTTGTATATGATTTAATAAAGGAGGCGCTAACTTAACGTTAAGCCAATACCCCCACTCTTTAATCGCGATTTTCTGCTAAACCGAGCACAAAAATTGGCATTAGAGCACATAATTAGCACATAAGTAGCACTCAATCCTGGCATAGGTGCTATTTTGATTTTTTGTGAGGGAGGGGTGCTAGCTTAACAGACATTTTTTCTTTTTATACTGATAAATTCTTTCTCTTACCTGTCTTCTTAATAAATGGAAATATTGTGCTGGTTCACTGGGATTCACAATATGTATGTTAACATCATCACCATCAACACCGTTTTCCTTACTGTCCGTTAATTGTAAAAATCTTTCAAGTCTGCAACTACTATGTTCCGGCCCAGCACCGTCATATCCATGTGGTAAAAGCATTGTTAGACCGCTACTTAGCATCCACTTTGCTTCTCCATTTGTTATATATGTATCAATAATGATTTGTGCTCCATTGAAAAAATCTCCAAATTGAGCTTCCCAAATAGGCAACGTAAACGGTGATGCTATACTTATACCATATTCGAAACCTAGTACAGCTTCTTCAGATAGAATGCTGTTGGCTATCTCTAATTTGCCAGTTTGATTGTCAACCATGGAATTTAGTGGAATAAAAATAGCTAAAAATTTATATCTGTATAATAATAATACTTTTAATAGACGTATACACGACAAAAAATAATAACATTAATAAGTATAAATTATGTGAATATTTAGTATTCGATTATGTATCAGTAAGACACCTTCTGTAGATTGATCAACGAGCATTGCGTGCCTCTGCGAAAAAGTACCACGGCCCACATCCTGTCCACTTATTCTTACGTTATATCCTTGATATAATAAAGAACCGATGGCTAATGCTTCAGCAGTTGACCAATCCAATGCGTTACCGCTTTCGATTTTTTTTAGACGATTTTGGACATGATTCTTTAATAATTGTGGATGAATAGCCTACATTATAAAATATAATTATTGACGTTAAAATGACTACAGCTTGTTATCTGGGATATGTAGCAGTTATGACGCGAGTTGAATACATATTTATCTATTCTTACAAAATTTGATGGCACTTGAACACTTTTTTTTCCGACAAAATGTAGCAAATCTAGTTCAACACCAGTATCCCATCGCGTTATATTAGCTTCAGCTTGTTTCATTTTCGCCCATCTTCCAGCATAAACGGTTGACGGTTTCGATGTGTTTTTCGAAGATTCTTTCAGAGTCTTATTCAACCACGTTGTGTGATTGTCGATGATATTTTCAACGTTTTCTCGAGTAAGAATGTTGATGTCTATTAACTTCTCTGCATATCGATCTGGTATAGATCTATATTAAAAGAAAAATTCATATTATTTTGTGACTATTTTACAGACTCTCTTTGTAATTATTATATAATTTATTTAAAAAAAATGATAAAGTATTAATTTATTTCTACATAGCACTTTATCCTGAGAATGTTTCAAATTAATCCTGATTTTCAAATGCTATCCCATGGACGTCTCAGTAAATAAGTAATGTCTAAGATGTCCAATAAAAAAGATATCGTGAGATATCTTACGAACATTCAAGGATTATGACAAGCTATCTTTTATACATTGTATCACAGACAGTACAGTAAAAAATGGAAAAGTAAGATATTTTCAAAGTTAATCTTTAAGACATCTTATGTTCCGATTTTGGATGACTTACGCACGATTTTGTATAATTTTATACATGAGGGGGTTAGTAATTGTAGGATCATCTAGTTCATTGTGACCCCATCTTCTGAAACAATTTAAATCAACAAACACATCCTTTCTGAAATGTCTTTGATATTTAAAGGCTATTCTTGCCGCTCGCACAACCATCTATAATATATTTTTAAATTATTATACGTAAAAATTCACTATTAGCAAATGTTAATATCTTACTTCGAAGATATACCTCAGGATTGTCACCGTTTACATGAATTACAGGTGCAGATATAATTTTTGCTAAGTCTGTGCAATATCTCGATGATCGACTCCTTGAAGGTGGAGACGTAAAACCTAATTGATTATTAATTATTAAATGAATTGTACCACCAATTTCAAAATGTGGCGTTTTGCTTAAAACTAAGCATTCCTGATTAACTCCCTGTCCTGGATAGGCAGCATCTCCATGTATCTGAACATTTTTAGTATTAAATAATAATATAAATAGACATTTTGAAATATGATAGAGAAATAACACAATTCAATAAAAAGTTCAAAGAGAACTATTTTTTACATTTTTTAATGTTCAATTTTGATTAATTGTTAACTTTGTAATCTTTTTTATTGATTTATTCGACAAAAATTTGTATTAAATATGACAGGCAGTTATCGAATACGAGGGTTTTCGAAAATTCTATTAGATTACAAAAAACTGAAAATATGTGTTGTTAAAAGTCGTAAATAAAGTATGTTTCTTAACTTTTATTATATAGACTTTCTTTATTCTTTCAGGTCAATATATATTAATCTTTTGTATAAACTTTAATTTGTACAAGTATACATATTTTAAAAAATGCTTATAATTATTTAACATGTGAAATGGTATCGCTTTACATTCTTTTATTTATATTGCATCTCAAGAAAAATATGTATAATTAAAAATATACAACAACTCTTAAAAGAATATTTTCTTAACTTTTGTCAGTAAGTATATATTATGTTGCAAGGTTGGTGATATTTCTACCCAAGCAACAATTCGACGTCCTTGGATGTCCGACACAGCGAAGTTCAATCATTCGTATTTAAAAAGCCACATCGAATAAGATAAAAGACACGATGAAATTCCTCAGTGAAACATTTTTACCCTTTTTTTTGATAAAATAGCAACGAGATGATGCATTGAAAGTGAATCTCCGGGTTTCAAGATAAAAATTAATAAAGTTTTTAGTTCTCGGACCTTATGACGAAGACAGCTGTCTTTCTCTTTTTTCCAAAAATTTAAATATAAGAAATTATATATAAATTATTATTTAATATAAGAAAAGAATAATATTTTCATATTATTCTTTTGTGCTTCTAATGGCACATCAATTCTCTGTGCCATTGGAGGTTGGACGTAGCAACGATTTTTATTACTCGCCTTTGGGCGGTACATTTGTACATACAAAAAAAAAATATTTGTACATACAAAAGACATATCGGATATCTTCGGGGACATATTCGGTACGTCCATATATGACAAATGCGACGTCGTTTAAATATCCAACGTCGAATTGTTGCATCATACGTATGCAATCTTTTTGAGGCCAGACATTTTAATGTTATTGCAATGTTATAGTGACGTTTCAGCAATTCATTTTACAACGAATTTGACATGTTTTTGCAAACTTAATTTCTATTCATGGTTATGGCTAGATGGTAATTACTAGATTCAAATTCCTATTCGAGAGATGACATAATACAGATCATGACAGAAGACTTGTCGATGATGAAAGCCTTTCTCTACCATGATACAGATAACATGATTCCCAATTCTTTCGAACTTTTTTGACAAGATGGCATGCTGGAAATCCCTAACATATCTTTTCATTACTTTTTGTATTTATGTTAAACAAAAACTAATAAACATTTAGCCATACCAAAATTTGCAGATATTTACTAAATATGTAAGTGTATAAAAAGTGTGAAAAAATATTTATAGCAGTTTTCTTTAAAAAAATTCGCAGAAACAAGCTACATCTTCGCGCTCTAAACAGCCCTCTGGAATACTTTCTTAAATAAAACTTTTCCGACACATTACAAGTCATAGCTGTGATAATTTAATAATAAAGTGTATCACAATTAATTTTTTTTTGCAAACTCCAAATTTTTCAAAATATAATTTAATAAATATATTGAAGATTAAAATTATATTCAGCATAAAGAAACTGCTGAAAATAATTATTAGATATTTATTTTAAGTTATTAAGGTCCGGTTGCATCAATGTTACTTTGACTTTAAGCGAAACTTAAAACTCTCCGTCTCATTTTAAAGCGAAAAAGAGACAAAAACAGAGAGTTTGAAGCTTTATTTAAAATCAAAATGTTGGTGCAATCGGGCCTAGAAAAGGAAGAAAAGTTATTTTTTGTTAAAAAATATAACATACATATGTCGAAAAAAGTTTCTCAATTAATACAGGTTTTTAATATTTATATTAATGAGAAATTTCCTTTATTAGTTATTAACATGTAGCATCTATAATTTACCTGAATGTTTATTACTTTATCGCTCCATATTGCATCTTCATTATCGCTGTATGCAGCTTCTTTTATTGTCTGCATAACTCCTCGTGTTTTTCCCATCGACACGGGATTTACTATTTCTAAGTGCGACGGATTTCGAAGCATGGTTACGTGAAGATTCTTTTTATCTATGTTAAGATCAGTAGAGCTTACGAGGTGGCTAATTACATCTCCAGTACATCTGGTCGCATCCGGAAATTCAGAAAGTCCTCGTAATTTACGAAATAATTTCTCTGGTGGAAAGTTTAGTAGTCCCGTTAATAAATTAAGGCGGCCGCGGTGTGCAGCGCAAATAATTATGTGTTCCAAATTATCTAGAGTAATAACATTGTAATTAAATAATCTTTCACGCAACGAATGGTATTGTTACTAAATAACATTATGGTTTACATTTACAGCTTACCATGCATTTTGCATATAATTTATATTATATAAGTAACTAGACCTTATATGATTCTAATAAGATTTGCGATCTTTTCTAATTTTTTACCAAGTCCAAAGTTGAGATTTAACGGTCATATTAAAAAAAGGGAACATTTCTCTATGATAATAAAAAATATGAGAAATTTTCAAATATTTTTATATAAGTACTGTAAAAATTCAAAAAGATTAGTATTCCTGGAGTAGGAATGCAAGAAGAAAATACTACAGGAAAATATACACCACTACAAGAAAATATACCAGGTGTTTCAGACCATAGCACCCTTTTTTATCTTTGCAAGTTAATCGTGAGTGTTCAAACAAAAGTTGTAGGGTTTAAAAAGATCTATTCATTGAATTTATCAGTTGACCTTTTTTGATTGCGTCGCTAAGGTCAAGGTCAAGGTTACGTAAAATTTTTAAATGGGACACGTCCTATTTTAGATTGCAAAATCTAATTTAGATTCTAATTTAGATTCCTGAATCGTTTCTTGACCAGAGAGAAAAATGGGGTAGAACATTTTCTGCCTCGAGCGTTCTCGGTTAGCGGTTGTAGCTTATCTTTCTACTGGCTTCGGCAAGAAAACAAAGGTACAGTTCTCCGATCGTTCTTGGTAGCCGATATCGCTAAAGATAATAGAAAGAAGCAATAAGTAACTTGCAACGCATAAGTTACTTTTTTTCTACGATAACGAATAAAAGTAACTATCATAATTACAAACAAAAAGATACTGTTTTCAATAATGAGTGATTTTTTCAATCAGTTACAAGCAACGTTCGATTTTCCTAAGTCTGGTATTATTATTATTAGAGCTTGGATTAAAGTTTTGAGATCGCGACAACCATAGCTCTCCTCCCTACACCTTATCCCTCATCGCCGCGTCACTTCATCGCTCGCCACGGCTTCGAGCGAGGTACATCGGTCGGCGGATAATCCGAACTCTAATCATTACCGTCATCAAAATTCATAACGTCATTATCAAATTGTTATTATAAAAAAGTAATACGATAAGAAGTAATGGCGTTACAAGAAACATGTACTTCTCTGGTTATCATATGTGTAATACCTAGATATAAAAGTAACATTGATTCATATAATTTTGTTTCTCTAAAATTTTATTTTTTTAAGAAAAAAAAAAAGAAAAGTATAGTCAATTAGGCCCAATTTTATGTATGTACGTACAATATAACTTTATGCTATTTTTTTTTCAAATTTTCACT
>NW_017305811.1:0-6234 GCF_001594115.1 Trachymyrmex septentrionalis | reverse complement strand
CAATTCTTTGAACTTAAAAAAGATTAGAAAAAAATCGCAAAGTTTAGATCATAGAGTCTATAGTTATCTTATAAATATAATTTAAATATAATTTAAATTATATTTCAAAATTTCTTTAAATTTTAAAGAAATTTTATTGTACATGTAAAAGCATTATACATATTACATATTTTTTATAAATAAAAACTTAGAAAGAGTTACGAAGCTACACAGCTGTGAGTGTGAATCTACAAGATTACGTGATAATATAATGATTCATATATTTAAAAATTTTTATATACTTGGTATCATATTTCAGAAAAAAGTCTAAAAGGAAATTAATTAATTAAATATTTGTTAATTACCAAAGGCACATAATTTGAAAAGCTCATGAAAGAAAGCCATCATAGTCTCGGCTCCTTCTCCTCCATACCTCTTTAAACTGACAAACTTTATGGCCAAAAAGTTATCAAAAGCTTGACTTTTGAGCATTTCCGTGGCTATTGTTTTACACGTTTCATTATTTAATGGTTCAGCTAAAACTCTTTCTACAGTTTCGGCAAACCATTCCCTCTCTTCTTCCGTCTACTCGAAATAAAAATTTCTTTATTAACATTTCGATTACGATTTATCGTCAAAATAAGGGAGAGTTGGCTAAGTTGTATCGACGGTTAAATCCATTGTAATGAGTTTTTTTAAATAATAAAACACTTTTTAAAGTGAAAATACAAATGGGACGCTAGTAAAATTGCTTAAGTATTGTCATTTTTGTTTTGCTTCAAAATTTAACGGATCAAGATTGATAACTAATGTATAAACAATAATTAAGTACAAAGGTTTCGATCCCATTCTCTATGTTGAGCAGATATTTAAATTAAAACTGATAACGAATAACGCAATTATAACACTCGCATATTACAAAATCAGTTCTTTGAAGTAAACAGATGCGATTTGATCTAACTCCTGAAAGTAATCTCATGAATCATAGTTATTGTAGATGTTTGTCATAGAAATCACCAAGGCAATCAAATTTCAATGCTATCACGTATGTCGTTAATGAAACTACTCCCAACAATAGAATCAACCGGTACAAAGAACCTACTTAGAAATTGCTTACTGTAATCTAACGTTTCAGTACATCAATGCAAAAAATGTGACTATAAAGTTCAATTTTATGTATTACTAATTTATATTAACGGAAAGTCTCGTTGCTAAGGAACTCAGAGTGGTAATGCCAATATTCCCTAATATTATGGAATAACAATTTGAAACAAAGTGTAAAGATTGGTTTCGACACGCCAAATATAGATTTGAAAATAAAAAACGACGGCAAAATAATTCGAAGGTTCGTTTTTTAATATCTAAATTTTTCGTGGAATGTAAACGTATACAATCGATATGAAACTTTAAACTAAAAAGAATAGGGTATGTCTTATTATGCGGAATCATAATAGAAGTTGCAAAGAGTCTCAACAGTCGCGGGATTCTCGAAACATTTTAGTAACAGCAAACGAGAGTCGCGCTTTCTTCCAAGATGTCCTGCCATTGACTGTCGCTGGTTAACGATAACGACAATTATCGATAAGACGTTTAGAGAATCCTGCTACAGTCGAAAAATTTCAAGTCGCAAGTGAGAAGAATGATTAACCGATGAATGACGACTTAGCAAACGAGAATGGATTGAAATGAATTAAAATAGATTCAGATTTTCAGAAATATTGATTCACGAATGATAAAATGAATGCTTTTCAATCCTTTTTATTCATTTATAGGAATTGCATGAAGCATATCTCTATGCCTTTCAATCTAAAAATAATATTAGCTTTTTCTATGCATCGAGAATATCGTTTAATTCAAAATTTTGAATAGGAAATGCAGTTTTTCAATCCAATCGCATCCAATTGAATCTAACTGAATCCAATTAAATCTAATTAAATAAAAAAAAAGTATTTGTTATTTAAAATATGCATTCGAATAGAAAAACATTTCAATTCATTTCAATCCATTCTCGTTTACTGGGTGAATATTCTATAAGAGAAAGAGGAAAAATGAACTGTGCAAAAAAATTTCAATTAAAACAGGCCTCTTGTCCACGTAGATATATAATGGATATTATTTTTATATATGTAAATATCTATTTAATATCTAGTGAATATTGTTTTAGATATCTGATGGATAGTTCTTAAATGTCGAATTGCGGACATTTAGATATTTAACGGATGTATAATGGCTGTTTATTAGATTTCTAAGGATGTAAATCGTGAATATGAAAATGTATATATATCGAATAGATATCTATAAATCAATTATTATAAATTTTATGTGGGAGTAGATAATAAATATTATTCTTCATTAGACGTACGCCATGATTCATACTGTTTCAACGTATTCGTAATTTAAAAAAAAAAATTAATTTTTAGATCGTAGATTTTTGTACGTAACTGTGGAATTTTATTGAATTTATAAATTACCTCGAGATAACTAAATTCAGTTCCAACAGCACTGCTGTAAGTAGCATGTAAAAATTGAATGGCTTCTTCTATCGTTCCTTCATCTTGTTGCGTAAATAAAATTCCTCGAAAACAAACTTTATCCAATAAATTTAGTCCAAAATTCTTTGATTGCAATTCAGACAATAACTGTGGTTTCCTAATAGAAATAGGATTTATGACTGCTTGTTTATGTCCATGAGTTCTATATGCATCGACTAATCTGTAAAAATTGCTCTGTCTCGTTCGTTCATCTAGATATTCTTTTGGCACTAAAATATGAAAATAATAATTATTTAAATTCTAAACATAAATAAAATTACGTAAAACTGCAAACCTTCCTAGCACGTGTAAAAAAAAATTGCTTTATTAATGTGTATTACACAGAGGGAAAAGGTTTGCTATATAATCGTGAAAGGACTACAAACCATTTTTGTCTATTTTTTTACACAATAAAATAGCTTTCGATATATAATTTATTCAATGTCGTTTCAACGTTGCAGCAACTTTAACAATCAATGTAGAATGAATATAGATACAACATTGACAAAAAATTGACACTTTAACATTCAACATACTCAGCAACATTCTTTCAACGTTCTACGCTGTATGGGTAAATCATAACGATAAGTGCAATGAATATGAATCTGCAACCATGATTTTGCGATGCTTCTGATAAGATATCTACGTTAGTTTAATTGAAAATTGTTGCAGATACGTTAAAGTTATTCTTAATCTTATCTTTATATCCATATCTTAAGGTCTGTTTCTTTTGTTCCTATACTAAATTGCACTAAAATTCTTGTACTCTTTCGCCAAATATAAAAACATGTAATCATTTCATTTTAAGTATATTCCAAAATACTAGCTCAGATACAGAAAACCGACCTTTAATATCAAGAATAAGCAGGACAAAAATGTTTCATGTAAATACTTGTGTAAAAAAATTAAATTCAACATTATTTTTTGATTTTTCAATAAGACAAATACCTTCAAAGTATCTCCGTTGACTCTGCTTATACCCATAAACACCATTTTCACTGTGATACGATTTACCACTGATGTAGTAGGACAATTTCAATCTAAAGTCTGGATTGCTTTTTCCCATCATAAATCTTTCAATTACGTACATTATGTGAATGTTTTTAATGACAATTGTAGACTAAACTGTAAACGTGACGCTCTTATGTCGATCGAATGTCTTTACTAACAAGATTAGTCTCCCCTTCACTGTAACATCCTTTCTTAGTTATACAATGTACATTACATGCTATTTTAATGCTTGTTGAGTTTTTTTTTATATGTTTAAGTTTCTTATCTCTCTCTTCCTCCCCCTCCATCTCGCCCGCCTCGCACTCTCTCTTTCTGTGTGTGTGCGTGTTTCCCTTAGATTATCTTTCTTAAGTTACAGATAACTCATTGCTGCGTTTATCAGCCTTGCTATTACTTTTGTTTGTTACACAGATAAATATTAAAATATTAAATGTTTATTCCATATATATATATATATATATATATATATATATATAAGCTGTAAAAAAAATAATTAAATTTCAATATTTGGTAATTATAGTTTAGTTACCCTATCTCAAAAATCAATAAAATTAGGAATAATTCAGAATAACTACCTCACCTCCGATTTCGATGAAATTAGATCATTCGACGCGTTTTTGCGTAAAATGAAAAAAAAAAAAAAAGCCCGGGACTGCGAGATATTGAGCGTTAAAGTTTAGCTATTGAGGTTAGACAATTTGTCAAACGGAGTGTATAGACAGTACCGTTTATCGCTTTCGTCCATAAAAAAAATAACGCATCCGACCCACTTGGGACCTAACTGCCTAGAAGCAGAGAGAAATCTGAGAGAGGACATGACAGCCCAAAACCTGTAACCGCAAAATGCTGCCGCGCACTACTGCTCTCTGACAAAGTGGATGTCAACTACAAAGCAACATCCACTTTTCTTAGGGTACATCGTCCATTTTTCAAGGCTGAAGATGATAAATCAATATTTGGTTCATACGTATAATCGTGATATATGTAGCATGATTCTCTGGTCAGGATATTCATGCATAAACAAACTTAAGAGAGGCTATGCCGACTTTTTTTTTTCCCCCAAAGAAAGTCCCCAGAGGGACATTTCCCCACTGGGGTAATACAAAAATATTATGACTAGGCCGCGCGCATAAATAGTATATTTATTGCAGAAGACAAAGGCCCCCTCCATGCATTGGTGTTACAAAGGTTGGGGGGCAAACCCAAATATTGGTTGTATTCAAAGAAATGCACAAATCAATACACAAGCGTGTAATAATCCAGAACATGTGTAGATACATGTAAAAAATTCCAGAACGCTGTAATACAGTCGAATAAACGGAAATTAATGAGAGTAGAACCTAAAAGATGCTTACCAACTCTCTGTGAAATCTACGACAACGAGTTTTCGCCCGGCATTCGCCAACTCGACTTTGAAATGACGATCGTCGTTTATTATTCGTACCGCTCCCATTATTTCGATTAATCGCGTGTAGTTCAATTACACTAAATTCACCACCTGCCTAATCACTATACTCACTAAGATCCACTGCACAAACCTAATCGAGATTATCGAAATATCAAAATTCCTTAGGAATGACTGGCAGTTTACATGTACACAGCCAGGTATCACTGGCTCCATTTAATAGAGCAAAGCTAAAAAAATCTATGTTCGATTTAAAGCTTCCAGCACAGACACAGTATACGTGGTAGTACTATGAGAACAGACCTTTGCATAAAGCGATGTTTAGAATGAGATTTTAACGCACAAAAATTAACCTAAAAGTCCACTGTCCACGATGACAGAAATCGGATCGACGGCCCTAAAGCGAGAACCACAGACTCGCGTAACGCATAACACGTAACACGTAATGCCTACGAAAATAATCAATTACAGGCCGTTTCCATTCTTTCCATGAAACAAAGAACTATGGTTGAATATTTTTTTTCTTTTTTCTTTTTTCTCACGCCTCATGTTTTGCGCGATATAGAAGAGTCTGTTCTAACGTCCCGGGTCAGGACGCCGAGATAGGGCGACTTAGTACAAACAGGCGACGAGTATAGGCATATCCAGATTAGGATTATAACTATCATGTCTAATCCAAGACGACGAGAACGAGTTCCTAGGCTAAGCCGAAACTTACGGAGCTTCTTCTCAATAGTAATTGAAGCTTAGGTAATTTATGCAATGTTGAATGAACGTTATCGACCTAGTCCTGAAACACAACCGTCAACATACCGTTAGGTAGGTTGACAAAATGTAAATATATTTTTAAATTTACCGGAAGGGTACTTGAACCAACTGTAGAAACTGATTAGGGTCAAGAACCTTGCGCGATGTGGCAAACTCCAGAGCCCACTACAATGTATGTCGAGCCGACTTCCCACACTTTATATATCAACAAACCTCCCCAGAGATAACCAACCCAGTCTAGGCGAGATTGAGCGCGACCCATAACTAAGTCACGGCCGGGCCGACCCACCAAAATAATGCGTCGACTCCTCCCCCTCGACTTCCTATCCACACGTCGTCAACTACCCCCCCCGACAGGTATTCATCAAACAAGGTGCTCAGGTACCACCGCCGAGATTCCTACCCACGGTCGTCCGCTTCCGCCGAAGAAATTCCTAAAAAAAAGGTCATCAAATTTGACGCATGTGGGTCTTCCCAAAAGACCAACACATCCCAGACCCGACCCGACCCTACGGGTCGGGAACACCCCCCTCATCACGA
>NW_017305810.1:0-216 GCF_001594115.1 Trachymyrmex septentrionalis | reverse complement strand
AATGAAAAACAATACAGGTGTAGAATAAAACGTTGCTATATCCTAAGTTAGCCAGATCTTTGGTAAATATTATACATACATATGTGGTCGCAATTACGGACGCAGTAGGAGAAGCAGAGGCAAAAATTTTGGATACGCTATACACAATTTATAAGTTATTAACAGGATCGGGTAGTGCTAAGTTAAAAAAATAAAAATTAAGTTAAAAAGTTAAAA
>NW_017305809.1:2107-2849 GCF_001594115.1 Trachymyrmex septentrionalis | reverse complement strand
CTATCTCTATTTATGATTTTATAAAATATAAATATTTTTGTATAAACTTTTTCTTTTCTATTCTCTTCAATCTGGTTTACAGGTAAAATTCATGAGTTTAACAACTACATTTACCTCGATAGATGATATAATTAATTTTGTACAATTTTGTTAATTTTTATTACAGAGGATACGAGTCTATTGTAAGAATCGTCGCGAAAGCGTTTCTAAAGTTGGGTTTGGAGCGACATCATAGTGTTTGCATAATGGGATTCAATAGTCCAGAATGGTTTATTGCCGATCTCGCGACTATATATGCTGGGTAAAAAGACTTAATCATTTTATATCAAAATAAGCATCACTTATAATTTACACGTACTATTTACATATTCAAAATATTGCGTATAATATAACGATATGATAATAAAAAGCAATATAACATTTTCAACAATATGTATTTTTACTTTTCTGATTTTTAAATCGGATTTTTAATAGATCATTCAGATTTTAAATAGATCATTATTCCTTTATAGTGGGATCGCTACAGGGATTTATATCACAAATTCTCCAGAAACATGTCAATATTGTGCTGAACACAGTCGGGCAAATATAATAGTCGTTGAAGATGAAAAACAATTGCAAAAAATTTTGCAAATAAAACACAATTTAACTCACTTGAAAGCAATTATTCAATATAATGGCATACCTACCAAAAAGGATGTTTTGAGTGTAAATTGATTAGTATACTTGTCTAATATCTTTT
>NW_017305809.1:0-2007 GCF_001594115.1 Trachymyrmex septentrionalis | reverse complement strand
ATATATAACTTATTATTATTTATTATTTGTCAGTGGGACGATTTATTGGACATAGGTAAAAAAGAATCGGAGGATAAATTACTATCTGTGTTAAAGACGATAGGAATAAATGAATGTTGTATTTTAGTATATACGGTTAGTATATAGGTTCAATTCATCGCAGTTAATTATATTGCGATTGCTATAACATATTATTTTTTAAATTTGCAATCTTTATAGTCGGGAACAGTCGGAAATCCAAAAGCTGTAATGTTAAACCATGATAATGTGCTATTCAATCTACGAACATTATTGCCATTGCTACATTTAAAAGAAAAATCAGAGATTATAGTTAGCTATCTGCCACTGTCTCATGTGGCAGCACAGGTAACATATTCCAAATAGCATAATATATATTTTATGCTATACATAATATGTATCTTAAATATAAAAATTCAACGGTGACATTTAATACAAATTATTACAAATTTTCACGAATATAAATTACACAGGATTGAAACGCGGAACTTGTAACGTCGTTACCGTTACTTTTTTTAAACAGTTGGAATCAGATCTTAACTGTTGACTAATATTATTGACAATAAATTTATAGCTTATTTGTAATTATGATTTATAATTTATAAAATTTATAAAAAACGTTCTATTTTTCATATGTTAAGATTTTTGCAACTAAGTTTTATATGCTCTTTATTTCCATTATATCATTATTTGATACTAATAATCCTTCGTCTTTACTAATTTGCATAATGAGATTATATAATATTTTAATTCCAGCTAATTGATATCGTAATAAATATTACGTTAGCGAGCACAGTATATTTTGCGGACCCAAGTGCATTAAAGGGTACGTTAATAAATACGTTACTTGTTGCACAACCAACTTTTTTCATAGGAGTGCCTAGAGTATGGGAAAAAATAAATGAAAAAATGCAAGAGAAAGCGCGTAATAACGGCGTAATAAAAACCTGGATTGCTGAATGGGCAAAAGCACAAGCTCTTTGTTATTATACAAATAAAATAAATGGCATAGACTATAAACATTTGGGCTATGTTTTTGCAAAATGGCTTATTTTCGACAAAGTCAAGGCAGCATTAGGTTTAAACAAGTGTCGAACCTTCGTTTCCTCAGCAGCACCCTTGAATATCGATATTAAAAAATATTTCTTGAGTTTAGATATGCCTATATTAGAGGCATATGGAATGTCTGAATGTGGTGGAGCTCAAACAATAATTGACATTGACAAATATAGGTAAATTATTCTTTATATTGAATTTTCAAAGATATTTATGTTTAAAATATTTTGTTTACAATAAATTTTATTCTAATTTGTTAGCTTAAATGGTGTAGGAAGAACTTTACCCGGACTATGTACAAAATTGTACAATATAGATGAACACGGCGAGGGAGAGATTTGTATGAGTGGACGACATATATTTATGGGTTACTTAAATGCACTAGAAAAAACCAAAGAAACCAAAGATGAAAATGGTTGGTTACATAGTGGTGATCTTGGGAAATTAGATTCAAATGGGAATTTGTTTATTTCTGGTAAGTATATTGTTTTACACCTATTAATACTCATTTTTATAATAATATTCATGAAAAATAATGAGTTATGTAAATATATAATGTATATAATGTATATACAATGTACACGATACCCGATAAAGACCGTAACAATACTTACATTCTTGAGATTATTTTGAGACGAAAATCTCAATACCAAAACAATGAGGCTGTAATAGTTTTTGAGTCATAAGCATTTAAAGTTAGCAAATCATACCGCTTAAAGTCTGCACTTTCAGATGTGCTTGGCATTTTTATTGGCATTTTTATATAACGCTTAAACGTACAAACTTTAGGCAATATTCGCTAACTTTAAATGCTTATAATTAAAAATTCATTATATAATCTTAATATTTTAATATTATGATTTGCGTTTCAATTATAATATTAAATAGTTATTTGATTAAATCATCAAAGACTTA
The DNA here is from genome assembly GCF_001594115.1 of Trachymyrmex septentrionalis. Classification (NCBI taxonomy): domain Eukaryota; kingdom Metazoa; phylum Arthropoda; class Insecta; order Hymenoptera; family Formicidae; genus Trachymyrmex; species Trachymyrmex septentrionalis. Next base: position 18 of record NW_017305809.1, on the reverse strand, counting down.
ATTCATGCAGTTTTTCCG
>NW_017305808.1:0-3061 GCF_001594115.1 Trachymyrmex septentrionalis | reverse complement strand
TACAATTCTTGTTTAACGTTTAAAGTATTAGGTTGTTTGGAAAGTAAGAACTTATACGCTGCCAACGTCAATACATATGTATACGTCAGTACATACGTTTATAAGTACGTTTGTACGTACATACGTTTAGTCAATATTGCGTATCTTATTTTTGTGGAACGCTGACTCTCTTATGGTCGCAGACATTCTCTCTCGTATCTGCGTCGTCTCTCAGTCTTCCCGCACTGTTATTGTATGCTACCGATTTACTACTTGTCCACTATTATTGTATTCAGTCTTGTATTCAATTTTCAATATTAATGTATCTTAAGTTTATACTACAACATGTTACGTTTTTTTTATTCTGTAATCTTCTGTAACTTTCGTACTATATTGTAAATTTATTGTTCGCTTTGGCGCTTTTATACACTTTAATTTTTTACTCTCATTTTCTGGTAGGAGTTAGAACAGCAGACTTTGCTGGTGTCTCACCATTTGGTGCACCTGCACACTTAATTTTTCTCGTTTAACCCTGTAGTCGTCATATTTTATAAATAATGCACAAATAAATTAAATTAAATTAAAAATTAAGTTAAATTAAATATGTACGCATGCACACATTAAATACGTACGTATGTACGTATATAGTATATGAATTTTTTTAACATTCTTGTTCAAAAGTTATATAATTAATACTAATAACAATTGAGCAATTCATTAACGTCTGGACCTTTATCGAGTTACTTTGAATACAAATACAGACAAATTGTGGTGTTACAAACTATATAAGATATGAATCTGGCAATGATTGTGTGTCATGTTGTTTATTTGATCCCTGCATTGCTTTTTTCATGTGGATCTTTGAAATCTTTCTGATTAGAACTTGTTACAATATGCGTTGCATATAATGCAAAATTGTCATAATTTGGTACATGTCTGTACGTACATGAAACCGTCAACTGTGTTTTTATTATTTCGAACTGAAACATTACGTGAAGCACGTATACTTTAAGCTGTCTCAATATGTAAATGATATAAATGAAGCACGTATTATTTAAACTGTGTCAATGTATAAATGGTATGAATGAAATAATTTTTTTTACGCCAAAAGTTGTATTATCAGTAAATTCAAAGTTGTAAGTACTTTTCACAAAATTTATGATAAAGCTTCTATTATAAAATGTGAATAGTTCGCGCTTTAAATAATATTGAAAACCAACAACTGGTGAGTGAACATTGTTTTTCAAGGAGACAAGTATGATATAACACAATTATAATATAACATTTTATAATACTATTAATACTATTATAGTTTTAGTCATAACTGCGTTTCAAGATTGGAAAGGATTTTATTGCACAGTTTATAGAATTGTCTAGTGTTCTTGTATAAATTCATACTAAAATATTTAGGTAATAAGATCAACTTTGGTCGAGTGTAGGATTTTATTTACCTAATTGATAGAATTCAAATTTATTTATATAATTATAAAAAAGTTTTCTATACGATTTATATATATTAGTATATACGCATGTATTATTTCTTGGTAAAGTTTATTTATAAGCATGTCAAATCCAGAACAAAAATCTTTTATAAATAAAATTAATATTTCCTGTAATTAAAGTAATTAAATTTTATAAGATGCATGTAAAACAAAAAAATAATAAAAAAGAATAAAAAGAGGGACTAAATTAATAATGTATAATTATATAAAATATATTTAGAAACGATATACCTAATGTCACGAATTTACCGTTGTAGCAGTAGAAAGTTTATGATTGATCACAATAATGAGACAGAACTATTGCAACAATTTAATCAATCCTATTGTAACAATAAATGATTGTCGTTATTAAGCAAGAATTTGATATTGTAGCAGTGAATATAGACCGTGCATACGTTCAAAGAAATAAAGTATTTATTTTTATCTAAGGTATCAATTGACCAATGTTATCTTTTATACCTTTTATATCTTTTATACTAAAAAAGATATCATAACGTTTTTTTTAACATTAAAGATATGCGAGGAACGAATTCTTTGCAATTAGGATAAGGTGGTGTACGTCTATATGCAAACATATTATTCGTTATAACATTACCCTAAAAAACTAATACTATATTTATAAAGATACATAAAATTCCACATTGAATACACTGCCTAAACTCATTTTTGAAAAGAGAATGAGAACAGACAGACTTCATTGTCACTGATGCTGATCCCTTAGATATAAAAAAGATTCGATATCGTCAAAGTGCATTCTTATATATGTGTCATTGCATAATTTAATGTAGGCTTGATGGCAATTGCACTAAAAATTAACTCGCATATTTGTAAGGATACGTAGAATTCCACATTGAATACACCATCCAAAATAAAAAATAAAAAATAAATGATATATAAAAATAATAAAATAGAAAACGCATGAACGAAAGAGAACTCTAAGCAGTCATCACAGTCATCGCAGTCATCGCATCAAAAAACATCTGTGAGGATATTATATTGGGTTGTTCGGAAAATAATTTCGTTTTTTCCCAACAGAGGACTTAATTGTATTTTTTCATAGCCAACTGCACACTTAAGCCGCATAATCATTATATATTTTGACAGCTGATATTTGAATTGCATGATCATTGAGCATGATCATTTGAAACGCCTAGGTTTAGTCTCAAAGCTCGACATATGGGTTCCTCATGTTCTTTCGGAAAGAAATTTGTGCCGTCGCATTGACGTCTGTGATTTGCTTCTCAAACGTCAAGAAAATGATTCATTTTTGAAGCGCATCATCACTGGGGACGAGAAATGGGTTGTCTACAACAATGTTAAACGTAAGAGATCATGGAGTAAAAAAGATGAACCGGCTCAAAGCACTTCGAAAGCCGATATTCATCAAAAAAAGGTGATGCTATCTGTTTGGTGGGATTTCAAAGGAATGGTTTTTTTTTTTGAGCTTCTACCGGATAACACAACGATCAATTCTGAAGTGTACTGTCATCAGCTGGACAAATTGAATGATTCACTTAAACAGAACAGGCAAAACAGAATTGATCAATAGAAAAGGTGTAGTGTTCCACCAAGATAATGCG
>NW_017305807.1:0-3207 GCF_001594115.1 Trachymyrmex septentrionalis | reverse complement strand
TTCATCGAGGACATCCACTTCGACGTTGATGTTCTCTTCCTCTTCAAGTTTTGGCCGTTTGGCTGGAGGCTCATCAGAATTCTTCATTCTATTATACATTCCACACACACACATACACACGTAACATTTAATCACATAATTCAACATGCAAAAATATTCCGCTATTAGCAGAATACTTTTGCAGGTTGAAGTCACTCACATCGAACAGTTTACCCGGATGAACTTTGACAAAGACTGACGCTGAGAAGCATTCCTTGCCATAGCGAGACTGCAACGAGATTTATCTATGATAGTCGATGTATATGAAACAAAGTAAATCAAAAGTGCCACCGCGAGAAGATCGACATAATAAATTCTGGGACAGTTGTTTTTGTTATGCAACCTACTATCAAATGTTACCATTATACACATGAAGATATTGAGCAGCGCCGCCGCCATCACCGCCACCGTACGCGCTATCTTACATACCTAGCATCTTTCTCTCGATACATTATGCCATTTGTTGCGATTCATGTGCATCCTATACTTATGATCTTTTCTCTCGTTGTAGCTTCCTATGTAATTCCTTTTACTTATTCTCACACGCAAAATATAAACACATACATATATACATATACATATATTTTTTTTATTTCTATTATCTCGTATTGTACTTATTCGAATATATTCTAATAATGCTTTTAAAGCGAGCGTAGCGATAGTATCAAAGGCGATGATGCTGCCAACATATGTAATATGAAGAATATAGGAAGGAGAAGAACGATATCGCGAAGACGGAAGGAATAAATAATTTCAAACTCTGAGACACATACGGTTTAAATATTCGTTTATTTTTCATATACTATATATATATTATTATCCATAGTAATATATTATTATCCAGTGAAACTAATAATTCACATTCAATATTTGAATTTTTATCATAAATCTTACGCTAGATGTTTGGCACATCGTATTTGACGCGCCTCGCGATGATATCAATGTAATTTAATACAACAAAAATGCGATGTTCGCAATTTTGCATGCATCAACGGCTTTATTAGATTTATCGTAATCAAAGATTTTTTCAAGGACATGCCGCGACAAGTCACAACATGTCACAACATGTTTCGCGGTGATGTCATCAATGCGATTTGATAAATGCGACGTTGCCAAATAGTGTACGTATAAACGTATGTAAAAACGTATGTACGTACAAACGTACGTATAAACGTACGTATATATAAAATATTTGTGTAAAATATTTTTTTTTTATTATCCTTTCCATTTTTAGAGTATACAGATATAAAATACGTATATAAATGTACGATACATGAAATGAAAAATAACAGTAATATATAATAAATAGCACATAAAACATAATAGTAATACTTATATAAAACGTAAAAATATAAATAAATAATAATGATAATATTAAATTAATAATATAAATTATAATAATAATAGTACATAATAGTAACAGGTATGTAGATTGTACGAGAATATTTAAAAAATGTAAAAAAGACATACACAAAGTACAAATTAAGATAATACATAAAGCATAATAGTAATATATTGTATATACGTATAGTAATACATATATTATATGAAAATATAAAAAAAATGTAAAAACATAATAGTAATATAAATGTTGATATTGTTACGTTCGGCGGACTCACGCGACTCTATTCTTTCATAGAGATCTCGAATTCCTCGAAACACTAAAATTTAATATTCTTTCCTTTTTTTTTCTATCTTAAAAACTAAAACAAGGAATCCGTTATCTCCTCGCGAATGTCGCTCCCGGATAAAAATCAATATGTATGGAAAGCGTAAGACCGGCCAGATTAACGCCAAGATTAACGATCAAGTCGCGAACGATTCTCGCGAATTCGTAATTATAAAATTTAAGAAACGGCACGCGACGTTCAGGGGTAGATTCTGGGTGGTCCCGTGGCGACGATGCATGCGCGACTTCTCGACGCCCGAGACGCACGTTTCCCCATAAATCTTAAGGTCACAAAATTTTGGAGTTTCACTTTCCCACTCTACCGATTCCTGTCAACATCCTTTCCTCCCCCAAAATCTTGACCAATCTAAGAGCAAAAAAAAATCCTACTACCACCCAACGAAACCTATTCCACCAATCCAAATTTGAGTAATCTGGGGCGATTAGTATAAAAATCGCGGTTTCGCAACCCTTGCGTCAGATAGATAGCAGATTTTTCTTTATCCGAAGTTCCGTAGTTTTACTTGTCCCGATAGAGACAGTGAGTCGGTCGCAATACTAAAAGTCGGTAAAGTCAGTGAGTTGGTCGCGTTATTCAAGTTTAATAGAGTCAGTGAGATCAATAGTATCATCGGGACCAAAGGGCTGTTTTCTATCGAGGAAGTCCGTAACTGAGTCCGTTCAACCTCCACAACATCCGACGCCACCTTGTCCGCGGTTGGGCCATCACCAGTAAGTTCATTATTTAATATCGAGTGGTCCCTCCCCGTCTTTCCCTCTTGCTTTTTGGGACCCTCATTAAAACTAAAATTTTTTTAGTGCGTTCACGCCGACAGTTTGCCCCTCGTCACCGCCGCTTGACGAGAACCTCCCGATTGCGCCGATTCGCCGCCCGCGCTCAGGTTTTCCGTCAGCAAAACCAATCGGCGGTCTCGGAACCGACTCCCCTTATACAGTTCCTTTTAGCAACCCTCTCTCCACCCCTCGAAATTTCCTACTCCCCAATTTCGAATCTATCCCCTATTCCCCCTGCTGATTTCCCCCCCCATCCACCATCACCCCTTCAGATAGATACCACCCCCTCAATCCCATACCATGGCTATTCTCCCGCTGCTCCCTTTCCCCTTCTTTTCCACGATGCCCAGGAACTTTTAGAGTACATGGCACGCTTTACCCCCTCCAGCCAAGATTTGGTCGTTGTGAGGATCCCAGGATCCGACGGGCTTTTCTCGGTCCCAGTAGCGTCCCTTGTCCCCCTCGACCTTTTCTCCCTCAATCCCTATGATCCTAGCTAGTACTAATAGCACCTCCCCCCCCTTTTTCCTCTCAAATCCACTCACCCCTTTCCCTATTTATACTCTCGTTCGTACTATTCTCCCCTCATTCTCTCCTCCCTTCCATTCTTCTATGACACCACACACTCTCACACGAGTACATTTAATCAAGAAAATAAAAATTGTATTATTATATTTACCTGATAAAATTATATTTATATTTTT
>NW_017305806.1:0-554 GCF_001594115.1 Trachymyrmex septentrionalis | reverse complement strand
TTCCTGTCAACATCCTTTCCTCCCCCAAAATCTTGACCAATCTAAGACCAAAGAAAATCCTACTACCACCCAACGAAACCTATTCCACCAATCCAAATTTGAGTAATCTGGATTAGTATAAAAATCGCGGTTCCGCAACCCTTGCGTCAGATAGATAGCAGATTTTTCTTTATCCGGAGTTCCGCAGTTTTACTTGTCCCGATAGAGACAGTGAGTCGGTCGCAATACTGAAAGTCAGTGAGTTGGTCGCGTTATTCAAGTTCTCGATAGAGTCAGTGAGATCAATAGTATCATCGGGACCAAAGGGCTGTTTCCTGATCGAGGAAGTCCGTAACTGAGTCCGTTCAACCTCCACAACATTCGACGCCACCTTGTCCGCGGTTGGGCCATCACCAGTAAGTTCATTATTTAATATCGAGTGGTCCCTCCCCGTCTTTCCCTCTTGCTTTTTGGGACCCTCATTAAAACTAAAATTTTTTTAGTGCGTTCACGCCGACAGTTTGCCCCTCGTCGCCGCCGCTTGACGAGAACCGCCCGATCGCGCCGATTCGCCG
>NW_017305805.1:0-746 GCF_001594115.1 Trachymyrmex septentrionalis | reverse complement strand
GAAAAAAATTGATCTGAATTAATCTGAAATTTCTCTCTCTCTCTCTCTCTTGCTCGCTCTTCTCAGATTTATTTTAGATTTATAAACTTATTTGGAGGAAGAGAGGAGAATTAAATTTCAACTTTTCCCTTTTAGTGTAGCGTAGTACGTGGTATAGATCTTGCAAAATTAGATCATCTTACTTCATTAATGATTCTAACATAATACATAAAATCTCAACGAACGAGGTGATGATTTACATCACCTTCCTGATCATTACCATTGTCATCATCATTATGTTGTTACACCATTCTATCATGAAATCGTTACACGTTGGCGTGAGGATACGTATCGCCTGCAGTTCTCTTCTCTATCGGAAGTTAATAATGCGAATTAACTAGTGAGCAGAGTTGGAAACGTTACCTTAAAAAAATAACGCGTTACCGTTACAGTAGTTACTTTTTGTTAAAAAGAGTAACTTGTTACCATCATTAGTTATTCATTTTAAAAAGTTACATATTACCATTACTTGAAAAAGTACGAATCGTTACTTCTCGAGAAATTGTTGAATTTAACTCCGTTACGTACGATATTGATAAAATTAATTTTATTCGACGCGTTTTTACACAATAACCGAACCTGGCAAAACAATCGTCGGGAGCTAAACTCAACAATTACCGAATTTAAATTAAATATGGCTTTTAAACATTATTATCATTTTTAAAAATGTATTTTAAAATTCACTTCCAGTACTGAAAAGTAGTATA
>NW_017305804.1:0-223 GCF_001594115.1 Trachymyrmex septentrionalis | reverse complement strand
TGCAAGAGAACAGATTGAAGTTAACAAATAAGCGCAAAAATATTTATCGGACACAATTTCGCTAAAGAAAAAAGTTGTTTTCTTAGTATAAAGTATTATGTTCTGTACTCTGAATGCATGAATTTTGGGACATCCTGTATATAATATTTCAAAAAATGAATATTAAAAAATATTTATCATAAATATTTTATGCTGTCTGGGCAATCATATAAAATAGTTTATA
>NW_017305803.1:0-452 GCF_001594115.1 Trachymyrmex septentrionalis | reverse complement strand
AGAAAAAAACAGTACGAGAAGAAGAGAAAAAGAATTATATTTGAGGACTTTTCTGCTGCGTGCGATTTGTAAAGAACGAGCAGATTAGCGAGAGAGCCGAATGAGAGAGATTGCACAGCTTGAGTTTAACTAAAAAGTAGGTCATGGTTAACGGTATTGAAAGCTTTCTATAAAAATGTTTTATAATTTTGTATTTGCCTAGAATTGTGAATTTTTAATGCTCTTAATTAAAAATACGATTAAACGAAAGAAAAGTAATAGTAAAAGAGCAAGTATTATTATATTGGAACCAGGAGTACATTTAAAAATTTGTACCTTAAAACGTCTGAGACTAATGAGAATTAATGTAACGATACCCAACGGATATAAATCGACGACAAATACGTCATTTCCTTGTAAAAGCTGGACATATCTTGGATAGTATAAGAAGTATGTCAGAGAGCACCATTTGG
>NW_017305802.1:0-931 GCF_001594115.1 Trachymyrmex septentrionalis | reverse complement strand
AGGACCAATTCGAAAAAACAGATGAAATTTTTTTTTGACATATATCGACCAGATTTTGTCGAAAACGTTATAACCGGACATATAGAGACCCAATGGGGGTATATTACGACTCGAACAGGCCCATTTCGAAAAAAAAGTTACAATTTATATCTTGAAAAATATCGACCCGATTACTCCGAAATCGTCATAATCGGGCCCAGGCAGACCCCATAGGGTGATTTACGACTCGATCAGGACCAATTCGAAAAAACAGATGAAATTTTTTTTTGACATATATCGACCAGATTTTGCCGAAAACGTTATAACCGGACATATAGAGACCCAATGGGGTATATTACGTCTCGAACAGGCCCATTTCGAAAAAAAAGTTACAATTTATATCTTGAAAAATATCGACCCGATTACTCCGAAATCGTCATAATCGGGCCCAGGCAGACCCCATAGTGTGATTTACGGCTCGATCTGGCCAAATTCGAAAAAAAATAAAATTTTTTTCTTGTAAGACATCGACCCGATTACGACGAAATCGTCATAATCGGGCCCAGGCAGACCCCATAGGGTGATTTACGACTCGATCAGACCCATTTCGAAAAAAAAGTAACAATTTATTTCGTGAAAGATATCGACCCGATTACTCCGAAATCGTCATAATCGGGCCCAGGCAGACCCCATTGGGTGATTTACGACGCGATCAGGACCAATTCGAAAAAACAGATGAAATTTTTTTTTGACATATATCGACCAGATTTTGCCGAAAACATTATAACCGGACCAACAGAGACCCAATGGGGTATATTACGACTCGATCAGACCCATTTCGAAAAAAAAGTAACAATTTATTTCGTGAAAGATATCGACCCGATTACTCCAAAATTATCATATTCGGCCCAGGCAGACCCCATAGGGTGATTTACGACTCGATCAGGCCGAA
>NW_017305801.1:0-454 GCF_001594115.1 Trachymyrmex septentrionalis | reverse complement strand
GCAAAGATTCGGAATAGTACACGAAGCAGTAATTGTGTCCAACAGTAGGTGTTCGATTTTCTAGGAAATGGCGTTGCAATATGATAAGACAGATGAATGATTAGATAAAGACAGATGAATGCGTATGAGCAAGATACAACAATATATGATAGATATAAGAAATGAATGAAAGATGTCACTATTATCAAATTTGGAATTTAAAAAAGTCTGTACTGTCGATCTCAATCAAATTCGGCCGTCGATCCAGCTTTCCCTTAACTCCCCTGACAGTTAATAAATAGTCAAAGAAAGGCTCGTAAAAATAATAGACTACGAATACGCATTGAGTAAAAATCAGTAATCACGTTTTAAATGTTTTTTATGACTATTTACTGACTATCAGTAGAGATAAGAATACCAGCAGAATATCAGCAAATTTTCAAAGCAATCTCAACATTTTGTTTCAACCAAATTT
>NW_017305800.1:4593189-4597992 GCF_001594115.1 Trachymyrmex septentrionalis | reverse complement strand
TGTAATTTAGATATTTTATATTTGTAAACAAAACTAGCAAAAGTTCATGTTGGTTATCGAGTTTTGGAGAATAATTTATATAGACGATTCAGCTCTAGGCAAACGGTGCTGTAAGCAAGCAATGTACTGTAACAAATCGTGTAAAATTTTGAAAAAACTGAAATTTTTTTATAAACTGTTTGAATTTTTTGACAAACAGACTTTAACGATTATTCAATTATATAATTAAAATGTTTAATTTATAATTTAAAATTTATCTTGAGATCGTTTTTATACGTCACTCAATATAAAATAGGTCTCTCTCTTTAATCTCCTTTAAATCTCGTTAACCCTTTAAACCTTGTTAACAAATTTTATATGAAGCAATCAAAACATTAAAATATAATATAATTTATTACATTAAAAATGTTATATTTATGAGATATTTGAATATATCAATTTTTTAATTTATTCTGTATATGTATAATTAGAAATAATTTAGATTTAAAATGTTTGATTTATGAAATTCGAGGTAATTAATTTCAAATTCTTACGTTTTTAGATATTATATCGAAAAGTATGACAGAATTATACATCAAAGATACAATTGATAATACAGATACAGAGAATAGTACAGAATATAGTCAACATGGTAGTGAATTGGACAACGAAGACAGTCAAACTTTTTTCTTTGAATTAATTGATAAAGTATTTTTTAATACTGTCTTAAACTATTACCATAATTTTCGTGATATGATTAATTTTGATTTATCGTATATTACGATAGAATGGTTTGGTTTAATAGGAATAATAATTGTTATGATTCTGATAAGGTAAGTTGAACTTTTGAATATTTGCTAATTTTATATTTTATTAATTTATATATGCTTATAATTAATTTATTATGTTAAAAAAGAAAATAGTAGTAATCATTCTACCACATTAGCACATTTGAATTAGTATTGAATCCGAACAAAATTTTCAAAAAAAAATTATTAAAAACAAAAATTGAAAACAAAAATTATATCGAAATAAATATAAAAATACTTCCTAAAATTAAAAGTTGATACTTTTGAGTAGCATTAATAAAATTTAAAAAATTCTGTACTGATGCTACAATATCATAATATCTTTCAAAAATTATCATATTTTGTTTTTTTGATTTTTTTTCTCAAAATTGTGACGTACTAGCCAACGTGCAGCAGGCAAAAATATATCGCAAATGATTATTTATGTTTGTGTTGCAAAAAAGATTTAATTTTGTCGGGCAGTATTATACATGTATATGTAAATAGTATTTTACTAATTATATATATATTAATCAGTAAATTAATTGTATTAGTTATTATGAGTGGCATTTTCGACGTAACATTGTATTTGCGCCTCATTTAAACGGACGACCACATATTCCACAATAGTATTTCGTGCAACAAGAAATACACTTAATTAAAAATACAAAGTAAGCAACTTATGTAGAAAGATATTCAATTATGTTATTTTTGAATGCAATATGTATTTATTCAGTGTTTATATAAAAATTCCTTTAAAATATGGAAATCTGTATTTGAAAGTAGATTTTCTGCAAAAAATTATACAAAGTTTTTATTGAGTATTTAATAATTTAGCTAAATAGAAATTCAAAAATAATACTATTATCAAAATAATTATGCAAGACATTCTCAAGCATGATACGATATTCTGCAGAAAGTTTTTACATTTTAACAACTAGTTTTAAATAATTATTTTAAATGGCAACAAAAATTATTTTTAAATATGTATTTACAATTACGTTTTGAAATATTTCTACGAAACCATCCTCTTCATGTTCGTTCTGTTTGTTTCACTGTTTTATTAATCATTAGATGCTGTTTCACATTTACTAAGATTTCAATTCGTATATTGACTATCATTACTTTAAAAAGAACATAATATTTGTCGCTTATTTTTGTTTTTTCATTTAATATTATCTTCTTTAATTCTTTATATTCCGATGTACTTTCACAAAAAATATAAGATATATATCAACACATACAATATATTACGATATCATAGATAACAAAATGATATTTATTATTTTAATATTGACATGAATGTACAATAAAAGTTTTCTTTTTAAGGCGATTCTTAATGATATGATCGATATACGCCAACCTTGTACTTATTTGTTAAATATTGACTTATATTGATAATTATACTATTATATTATTATATAATAGTATAATTATACTATTATGTTTGTGTGGGTGTGTGTGTGTGTGCGTGTATTATTTGTTTATGTTACGTGTTCTGGTCATATATTATTTAAAGTTATCTATAATGAGTGCGCGCGCACCGCGATGCTACAAATATTTTAAAACGTTTTTGGATTGGACGATTTGTAATATTCTTACTTCAGATTGATTAAGCAAACCCTTTCCAGCATTTTTTAATGAGATTTTAACTATAGCCTGAGTTTAATGTTCAAAGCATTTTAAATTTTAATATGATATTATAATATATTTAATATAATATATTACCTAATATTTAATATAATATATTATCACTAACTGTGTTGTACAAAATAACAAATTACATTATAATTTTTAATAATATATTTTTTTCAGTGGATACATGTCTGATCTCGAAGGAAAGTTTTGTAATCATTTTAAGAATTGCAATGACTGGATAATCGATAACATCCAACTTGGTATGATATCAACTCGAATTTCAATTTAAGTCCACCTCGAGAAGAAAATTAATTAAATTTTAATGCATAATCTTTAATAGTATTAATTAAACAATTATTTACAGTAAATTAATATTTTTTATTAAATAATTATTTAAACTATTGTAATTAAAACATATTAATGCTTACTGTATCAAAGATATATACATATATATGTATATTTATATTTAATGACCCTATTCAGTTAATACTGTTTAAAGAAATATTTATTAAAATTCAATAAATTTTCTTCAGTATAAGAAATGTCTTATCTTTAGCATTTTTGTTTATAGCGAATGCACATTTTTTAATGTATGTAATATAGTAAGTAAATAAGTGACTTAAACATACATAAATGTTGTAATTTAATCTAATTATATTATTTGTAATTATAAATGTGAATCAATATTGTATTTGATTTTTTGATTTTTTACAAATATATAAGTACAGTTAATAATTATATAATATATGTTTTTAAATATGTAGCTATATAGTTAAAAGAAATCTTAGATTTAAATGTAATTTACCAATTGCTTATTAAAACGTTTTGTAACAATAAATTTCATTTTTACCATTCATGAATAAATCTTGTATAATAATTTGAGATATTTAGATCAATACTATTCAAGAGATAAACGTTTTAGAGAGAAATATTATAGAACAGTTTCTGATGTTTTCTTAAAAATTTATTACATAATCCCCTAAAAAAAATATTTAAATAAAAATAAAATTTATAAGTTAAAAACGTTTTGATCAGTAATGTACTAAAATCAAAAATGTTATTGTAATTAAGATTATATAATTTACTGTGTTAAAATAATGCTTGAATATTAACTGATATAAAGCAGTAGTCACATGTATATAATTTAAATGTAAATATGCATGTATTTGTATAAATAAATACATAAAATTATACATACATTCGTTTGCATATAATTATTAGTATATACAATCATATATATACATGAATATATATGTATATTTATATATATATATATATGCATGTACGGTTTTATATGTATGTATGGGTATTTATCTACATAAATACATACATATTTGACGTAATCAAAATATTATTGGAAATATTGTTAAATACTTTCTGCAATTTTCAAATTTATTTAATATACTCCTGATATATCAATTGATTCATTTGTATCGTACCTCATAAGTCTTGACTATTTATTTTCTAATGGGTTATATGATATATAAATATAGATACTAATATCAACTTAATTTTAGAATACTAATTTGTTCCTACGTTATGTGTATTTGTCCCTACGATGCGACAGTGTCTTTATTAAATATATTATTATAATTATTAAAACTTATAATATTTATATTTATTAAAAATTAATATCCTGACGTAAATATAATTTACGAACAGTTAAGTGTATTTCCGCCATTTTTATATGATTAATTAAAATATTTTTTTCTATTTCTGAATCTATATATATTGTTACTTGTATCTAATCATAATCGATTCTTTATACTTGTTGTTTTATCATCCTATGTAAGATATATCCATAAACTTATAAATAATTTTGTTTCATGTTAAGTACATAAACAAAGTTATTTCTTGCAAATCTCGAGTATTTAGTATTAATTAAACAAACGCGAGTAATTAGTATTAGTTAAAAAAGCAATTATAATTTCTCTAATTAGGTTATTTAAGGAAGAAAGCTAACGATCTCATATTATGTCGCAAATATGCCATCACGTTCATGATTTTAATTTTAATTATGGTAATTTATATTGTAATTACGATAATTTATATTGTAAAAAAGAAATTAATATTTTATCTATAAATAATGGTAATAAATAAAGTTACAAAATGTATTAAGAGACACTGTAAAGCTTGTTTCAAGTGTATAAATCCTTGATATATAGCAATGAAACAGTGTATCTGTAATTTTTACAGTGGATACTGGCTACACCACATCAATTGTCTACAACACTTTTGCTGACAGTTTTTTTGCGCATGACAATTTTCTTACATTTTTGCGTTTATAAAGAATTTCAGAACTTACATCATATTTGCCTGTATTATTGCTTATAACCATGGTTGCCTATATGTGCTAATATATGTAATATGTATATATATATATAATACATTATACATA
>NW_017305800.1:4590384-4592519 GCF_001594115.1 Trachymyrmex septentrionalis | reverse complement strand
CACTTATATATATATATATATATATATATAGCGAAAAAAAATTATGAAAAAGTTATATAAGACAGAGGAAAAAGTGCAGTTTATCATGCTATAAAAAATTTAAGAATATTCTTCATAATTTCTGAAGTTATGAGCCTTTAAGTGAAAAGTGATGCGATTTCGGCAATCTTACTCTATATTATATCGTGGTATTATCCTTATTAAGATGTGGAACGCATTATGTTGTAGCAGTGCACTTAAACGATGAACTCGATTTACGACTCGTGGCGAATACGGAAGCAATGCATACATTCGTTTCCTGCATTAGCAGACTTACCATTACGTGACTGAATGTAATGTATACGTATATCCTTTACTACGAAGCAGATATTTATTACCGCGCACCTTCGTTCACGTGGAATGCCACGTTTCCATCGTCGAGTTCGCGACGGCAAGTCTCTGAGTATAGCAATGTGAGATTGATTAAAAAATAACGCTTTGTATTTACAATGTATCTATAAGATTATTATCATTATTAAGATTTATAATCTCTTTAAAAATTACAAATATATGTAATCAATAATTACAAATATATGTAAGCACAATAAACATAATTATAATTAGTCGTTAAATATACGTAAAAATAAAACAATCATAAGGTTTTAAAAAAAGCTATAGATTGAATTTTTATCGGGAATAGTAATCTTTAACGTTTGGCGATTGACAAACAATAAGTTTTGCTAAGTTGAATTATAAACATTAATACATTAAAACTTCTATATTAATATTAAGACTTTAAATACAAAGCGCCTTTTCGGTCGAGTGTTAAGATGTTGAACTACTATCTAATATACATATTGCGAAGAATGTTGCTAAGGTCTCGGTAGTCTAAAGGCTCAGGACGCTCACACGGAATGTAAGAGATCCGGGTTCGACTCCCGGCCGAGGCAATATTTTTCGCAATAAGTTTATTACAGTTTTTTAAGATTTGGGAGAATTTGGGGGGATTATTTGTTTCAGATTGATTGTGTGAATCCGATAAATTCATCGGCTCTCAATTTATTTTCTGAAATATTAATTCAATTTAATTGAATGTATATTAGATAGTAGTTCAACATCTTAACACTCGACCGAAAAGGCGCTTTGTATTTAAAGTCTTAATATTTATATAGACGGTCTCGTTTCCAATCATATTGCTTCTATATTAAAACAATTTTTGAGACTTAATAAAAAGTTAAAAGATAATTACGTTATTAATAGAATTAAATACAGAAATAAATAAAATTGATATGCAACTGTATGTATATAAAGTAGAACTGTAACTATACAGAGAAGCAGACAACTTTCACAAGTTTGAAAAAAAAATCGATGGTATAATGCACAGTATAATGTTTAAAGATGGAATCACACGATGCTCGATTTCTTGAATGATAAGCATTCATGCATGCATGCACGCATGCATAGTGTTATGCTTGCTTTGATACATTCAGTCTGACGTTTGATAAATAACTATGAAATTAGCAATTACTTGTTTTAATTGCATGTATAAGCTATGAAGTAATCCATAATAAATATAAAAATCATGTATATGCAGCATGCAGCGCTCAATGCATGAACAAATTCTAGCATATATCAGAGCACGCATGATTGTATGCATGGTATTATTCAAGAAATCGAGTATTGTGTAATTTCATCTTAATTCGCTTACCATAATCAACGATTTTATATAGACAATGTAAAATTCCGATTGTAAAATTCGAGTTCGACATGATTGTAAAAAAAAAAAGACATGGAAAAGAGACATGGTCGAACCACTTTCACGTAACGGTATCGCCGTAATTTACGATGTAATGTGGAATTACGTAAACCTTATATGAGAGGTATACTGAATTTCATAGGAGGAAAGAATTTACTATCGTTGTCATTTCTAAATAAATAATTATCATTTGTAAATAGATAATTTCTTTCATGATTAATGTGTTACAATGCTGCATACTACACAATGTGACCTAAACATCAAACAATTGAGCCTAATTTTGTCTCAAAAATTTGATTAAACCAATATTACGATTTCTTTTCTTTTTGGTTAATGTTAAATAATTATTTGCATAATGATCTTGAAAACATATAGTATCTGTATATATATATATATATAT
>NW_017305800.1:4573833-4590169 GCF_001594115.1 Trachymyrmex septentrionalis | reverse complement strand
GCTTCATATAAAAAGCTTAATAATACTGAATAACATACTAAATTTGTGAATTTTATTGCGAAAAATATTATCTCGGCTGTGGAGCGTCATCAATGTTAGACCATTAAGGCAAAAAATTAATAAATATCAATTCAATAAATATTATATAAAAGTTTATTAAAAAATATTAAATGTCTTATTTATGTATAATACTTATCTTATTCATATATAACATGTTTGTCTATGTACAATGAAATTTATTAGAGAATATAAATATTATCGTTTGAAAAATTTAGAATTAATTTATTAATAGTAAAATAGTGACATTTTTGCTTGATTAATTGTAATATCTTATAATAATATTTTTTAAGAACAATTTATAATAATTTTCGAATTATCTTAATTTTGATTTTATCTTTTTTTTTAAACGGAAATTAAATCAAAATTATCTTTTAATTCTCTGTATTTCACGAAGCATTGTATACGAAAGAGACAAGTATGTACCATGCTGCGCTTTAACTTTTCTAATGCCAACGTGCCGATCACTTCCTAGCGCAAGTAGCTAGCACAAGGCACATTCATTCGTTGAGTTGTGTTACGTGACAACGGGCGGGGGATTTGCACGCGAAAAAAATCAGTTAAAACCCGTCCAACCATGAAAGTTGGTGGTGGCCGACGGTACGGCTCGATCCGTGACGACTGGGCCCCATATAGAAGTGCGTTCCGACGTGGCCGCCAGTTTCGTCCCGCTGCCCTTTGGATATCGTCGTTCAGCAATCATGAGATTCCTCGTAAGTCTACGTGATCTTAAAAGCCTCGCGAAGTTCCGCGGTGCGATGCACGCAAGAAGAAAGTGCGATTAAAACCGCTCCGTGGAGCAGCCGACATCCGAGTGCTCGCTTTCTTGCTTTCCAATCTTGCGTTTATCGTAAAATTTCGTTGCAGTTTTATTACTAAGTCTACGTAATCAAAGGAGAAAAAAGAGAAGATATATAGCAAAACTTTATCATTCGTTGAGCACCGAGTGTTATCTCCACTTTCGAGTATGAAAAAATTGATAAAACCTGAACGGCGTTTAACGTTTTCTCTTTTTCCTTTTCTCACGGAAGCATCGACGTTTGCTATATTAAATTATTGAAGATATAAAAATAAATAAAAACAAGAAATTTTTTGGTTATAAATTTGTAATTCTTTTTATTTATCTTAACATTTTATTTATCCTAAAATATTCATTACAAATTCCATTATGTTATATAATTCTATATTTTTATTATATAAATTCTATTCCATTTAGAGATCGAAGTGTTATATTTTACTGACAATAAAAGTTATAAGACTATTATCATAACATTATATAAAGTTATTACAAAATTAATAGCGTCTTTATTTTTTCCAATTAAAAAATCATTGTATAATATAATATAATCACCGCGAATTACTTTGCTGCACGCAATCGTCACGCTTTAAAAATGTCGTATTTTATTTCTTCCTATAAATTCAAGCTTCATTGAATAAGTACGTCGTACTAGTTGAATTTATACCATTACATTATTTATACTAGATTACACATATCTGAATAATTAATTATATCTCGTGATGCAAATAGTGCTGATACCTATATGAATAATCAATGTTAGTTCTCTAGGAAATCCTATTTATATCTTGCAAATAAATATTTTTTAGCATTTTAATATAAGATATTTCTGTTTTACGTTGGAATATACACAAAATCGCATACATTCTTGCGACTTTTATTAACATTTATATAAAGAATATCTAGGCCTTAAAAATTTTTTGATACAAAAAGCATTACTATTTAATATATTATTGCCTTTCAGTTTTTAATCCTTGTCGTGGCACCCGTGCTGGGAAGGGAATTCCACAGTGAGTAACAAATTTAATGGACGCTTTAACTTTTCGATCTTCTATTCTTTTTCGTTAAATAAAAATCAATTTTCTCGTCGACAGCAATTTGCATTTGTTCTCAATTGTCTTATGCCCGTGTTTACGCATTGGAGATTGAGGATTGCGAATTAAGGATTAGAATTTGGCCAATCAGGAGTTCAATTTTAATCCGTTTCGTTCTAAAATTGGTTTGGAATTCGAATCCTCAATTCGCAATCCTCAGTCTCCAATGCGTAGTGTGACACGGGCATTATGCCTATTCTATTGTATAAACGTAGTAGTAAGTGATTGTGGTTGTAAGAATTAACCACAGTCAAATATTCGCCACAGATTCGACTGTAACTGGTCAATTCTTACAACTACAATCGCTTACAACTACTTTTATGTAATTGTGGGATGGACTTTACAGGTCATATTCGCGAACGCAGACAAGCGCAGAATCCCAATTACCGAGCTTACAATCAAGCACCGGC
The DNA here is from genome assembly GCF_001594115.1 of Trachymyrmex septentrionalis. Lineage (NCBI taxonomy): Eukaryota > Metazoa > Arthropoda > Insecta > Hymenoptera > Formicidae > Trachymyrmex > Trachymyrmex septentrionalis. The sequence continues at coordinate 4,587,812 of NW_017305800.1, read as the reverse complement.
AGCGATCAAGCAGATATTGGCCGCGCAGCAGTATCGCGATCCGATCGTTCATCTTCCGCCGCAACCGGTGCCAAATTTCGCGCCTTCAACACCCATTGAGCCTCAGTACTTGCAGCAAAACCAGCTGTCTCAGTATCGACCGAACGTACAAATAGGTCAGGCGCCTCAGCAGCCAACCTATAAGCAGATTCCCGTAAGACCAGCTCAATACAATCCGCCATCCGGCGCCTCAGCTCCTCAACAACAACAATATAATCCACAATATCGTACCAATTATGCACCGCAACCTCTGCCGCAGCAGCAAGTTGCCCAGTCTAATTATCAGTATTCTAACAATCTGCCACCGCAGCTTCAGCAGCTCGTGCAGATCCAACAAAACCTACCTAATGCGATTCCGAAAGGACAACAAGGATAATCTATCTAATTAGGGCATCGGGACGACGATATCTATAAGACGCCGTTCCCTTTTTGTAAGAACATCATTCTTCGCATATCGTTTCATCCATTGTATTCATCAGAATTTTACTAGTAATGCATTGAGAATCTATTCGTAATTCTCGCTAAAATTTAAAAACGGTGTTTATTCTTTTTTCGTACCTTCTAAAACTTTTTTAGAATGAATGTCATACTGAAGAATAAAATGTCATTCTTGCAGATTGAAAATTGAGCCACAAAAGTGAGATTCCACGTCAAAGAATTTAGAGATATTTTATTATATAAATATATCTTTATGTTAATTTGTTGAAATGAATTGAGACAAATAAATAGAAAAAATTAAGTTTGTTATTTTTATTTTAATAATTACAAAAAGAAAAATTAATTTTTGCTAAAAATTATTTTTTATAATTTGTGTCATTAATTTTTTGATTTATTTCATAATTTTACATTCATTTAATTCCACTTCATTTCTCTCTTTCTCTCACACATTATATATTTCATTCATTTCACAATCTCATTCAAATTTTCATACCGATTTATAAATCATACATTGGGAACATGTATTGTATGAAATTTTTAGGAAGAACATTTGTATAAATAAAGAAGAACATTTGTACAAATAAATTTTACTCGAGTTTCTCGAGCTAAAAATCATACAAATTGTTTTATATCAAACCGTTGCTTTAAGATTTTAAGATTACACTGTCATCGTTTATGTCAACTTTGAGACGTATGTTTGTCGTTTAATTATGCACCCCTTTATCGTCCCTTTCAGATCTACCGGCCACTTTCAAACATCGATACAACCATCGCATTTCTTTAAACTGCATTTGTTCCAATGCATGAATATTAGTCGAAAACATATTTCTCATCAAATGCAATTAGAGAACGCTCGTTTTTCATACATACTCATAACGCGTAGCATATCTCAGCCGAGAAATCCGAGGGTATCATCGCACCGATGGTTCCGCACAAGGGGCGTATCTGCACGTCAGTCGGGCAGGACAGGCCAGAGAGATCACCCCCTTGTGCATCACCCCCTTCCCACCGTCATGACGGTGGCCCGTACGAACGAATGCAGTCTTCACTTCACGCACACCCCCAGAGAGGCGCACGTACCGCAGTCACACCATCCCCGCCCTATCCCCTCACTGACGATTCTTACCTCCGTGCATCTCGTGAATGCGTGCCCCCTCGCCGACAAACAGGGAAGAGGATTAGCGAGTCCATTAAAGTCGCGGACTCTATTATCCGGAGGGCACAGCCACGGTGACATCAACCGCTCGTCATTGGCGTAGACTATTTAGGCACTTGCGAACGGAACACTCATACTGCTTTGGGGCTTATAAGTAGAATTTATTTCTGTGTATAGTAAGAAAAATTTTAATAGTTTTATTTCTAAACGTATTCAAGAATAATTTATTCTTTATTCTAGCCATCGTAGAAAGTCTGTGATAACTATTTTGAATATATAACTGTATAACTTGAATATTATGTTCTACATATATGTAATCTATGATTTACTTACATAATAGATTTTATATAATTTAATTTTGTAATCTATCTTATATCACTATATTAATCGTTTATTAATACAGTACCATTTAATAAAATTATATTTAATAAAATCATAAAATAGAAATTTTATGATATAAGTGGCGCACCGATGATTAAAAGATTGTTGGAAAAATGCACGGGGAAAGGTCTAGGGAAAAAAATCGACGCCACTGAAAAAGGAGAGGGGAGGGGGTCATAGAGGCAAATTACAAAGGGAGGATTACCGGCAGCTGGGCTACCAAGCAACCATGTCTCTTCTGGCTCTCGCGAGCGAGCGGGCCATCCACCGTTCCATTGCTCGAGAGCTCTTTGTCCTTCGACGCATTGGTAACATAATTATCGGAGTTATAGCAAGCCAAAAACCCAAGCCACATCCAAAAGGGGTGATGAGCGGTTAGACTGTGATACCACGTGTACTTACGCGCACGTGGAATGCGTCCATTAAGAGATTTATTAGCGAAGCAATACACAAACACAAGAGTCGCGTCCAATGATTTGAGAAATATTCTCAAAACATTTGCCATGTAGAGAATAAAGAAAATATTGAGCTTTCTCTTCGTATAATTTTATATTGCATTAAAGATAACGTGCGCTTGTACTAATCTACTTTAGCTAGCGCAACTTCACTTATTGACAATAATTTTCTTTCCTTGATTATAGTTAAAGTTAACAGTTAAAGTAAAAATATGTAACCATATATTATATTTTTACTTTAACTGTTAACTATAGTAGCTATTAAATAATTTAAATAATTATTATTTAATATTATTAAATAATTTTATACAAACTATTATATATAAATGTTATTATAATATATAATATTGCATCGTGACAGTTCATTGTATTTATGTATGTGATATACATATACAGGTAAAATAAATCTTAACATGTAGTAAAATGTTAAACTAAAGCAAAACTAAAAATTCATCGAAACCGTTTTCTTTCTTTAAATTTGAACCAGCACTTAATATTTATAAATATGCTAGTGATTAGGAAAAAAATACTGCTATAATACATGTGCTTAATGAAGCCAGCTCATAAAGCGTAATTGGGAAAAAGTGCAATGGCTAGTATTTCATTCGTAGATATAGATTACGAAATATGTTTTACGTAATTTTTGTGCAGCTAATTATGAGTCTAACAATATAAATACTTTGGTTAGTTGAAACATACGTTTTTGTCCGCGGATTTCACAACGGCTCGGCGGCGCTAACGTGTGTCATGTTTCCTTCGAAGCAATACGAGGAAAAAGAGACAGGAGGTCTATTCATTCTCTCTCTCTCTCTCTCTCTCTCTCTCTCTCTCTCTCTTTCTCTCTCTATCTCATCTATGAGAAATGTCAGGCACTTGAATTCGAAAGTAATTTGAATCTATACCAAGTGTCCTGAGTTCTTTGCACTTTTCATTATTTACAATTTTTTGATAAATCTTGATTTTTAACAATAATGTTGAGGTATTAGTATTGTTTAAATTGTATAAATATTAAAAATGTTAAAATTTATCAGAATGATCATTATGTATGAATACAAAATGATAGCTTAAATATGTTTAATTTAAAATTAATTTTGATAAAAATCTTAAAATTAAATTAATGATAAATATATTAAAAATCAAATATTTAAAAAAGTAAGTGAAGACACCTTGTATATTCGATACGTTGAGAATGCCGGTGTACAAAGAACGATTGAAGTTACCTCATTATACTATTTTACTGCAACTTGCTGAACGGCACATTCACTTAAATACAAGTTTTATGATTATTTCTTCACGATTTGAAAGGAGTGAGAAAGGCAAGGTCGATATTTAAAAAAAAAACTAATTTTTATGCTCTTTAGAGTATTGTAATGTTTAATTTATTTTTCCGCATTTTTTTTAATTTTTATCTATTTGTAAGATACAATCTTACAAATAGATTATTTCTTATAAAATATTTTTTTTCAAACATAATAATAAAATATATTTTTTCAATTACCGAATTGAAAAATATATACTAATTAAATGTAAATCTTCAGTTTAAAATATCAATATTGTAAACGTAAAAGTTGGATAAAAATATTTCTGCGATGTAATTTACATGCTTTTCTAACGTAAGTATTCTTTTAACTTAGTTTTTATTCTTTTAGAGTAAAAATAATTACAAAAAAATACAATTGTAATTCAAAATTGTATTTTAATTTATACAAAAGGCAAATCGCAATCGAATCATTATTTTTATATACGAAGGCATTTTTGTTTCTATAACTTTTGAAATATTAAAAAAATATGATTTTTTTCAACGGAGTAAGCTCTCATAACAATCCAAAAGGACACAAGAAGCGTGTGAAACGGGTTGTGGTCTACTGGAGTGATTCCAATAATTGCGCTTAATCCTTAGGGTGGCGGCACGCGGCCGACAATCGTGGATGAGTCCCCGGCAACCCTCTGTCTTTCTCTCTCCACCTCTTGACCATTTCTCCCGTTACTACTAGCTTTATTCCAGATTCTCTTCAGAAGTGTTAGCAATGATTATGATGGGATTTATTTCAATAACAGAGGCACATCGCTTCTGTTTGTTATAATCGACGACACACTCGTCTCACACGCGGCATATTCCACATGTCACCAGCAACAGTCAAGGATATCGCCAGGCATAAAAGACTTTCATATCGTACTGAAATATATTTAACACACAGAATCGCTCAATTAAAAAATATAAATTATAAAAAACAAAATGTGTTTTTTGGTTTTAATAATTCAGTTTATTTATCAAGAGAGAAAATCTGTGGGCAACTAATCGATGTTGATCCTACCAACTTTACCAAGTTGACAGGCAATGTTGTCAGCTGAACAATGAATAACGAAACGCTCGCGGGTATGAAAGCGACGTTAGATATTATTGGACGACCCTGATCTTTAGCCAAGTTACTGACCCTGTTCCAAGTCTTCAATACCATTGTGAGGAGAAGCTAGACCGGAAAGATTCAGCATGGCCGACTAATAGTAGCGGCCAATCGCTGCACTCTTCATGACAGCTGCGCATCCCTCGGAAACTCGCTCGCTCACTGGTCCCTCTCTCTGCTCGCAACCGAGATGTAGTACGGGATCGGGGGCCTAACTTTCTGATTTTTGCCTTACGAAGTCAGCCATTGTGAAAGGGGGCCCGTTCGCCCGAGTATCAGGCTGACGTGCGTCATCCTTCATGTGGTCTTAAGTCGTAGCCGGTCTCATAATTGTCTGTCGCACACACGTGCTTTTTAACGTCTTAAACGCGCGGCGCCCAATACTATAGGGGGGTACGGTCCTTTCAACACCGATGTCGCAACACAAGAAGAAAGGATATTTCTGAAAAGCTGTCATGGTGTCATGTGATGTTTCTATTTCACGAGAGGTAGAAATTGCGAAATAGAAGCACGCAAGTTCGCATTACCAGGCTTTTATTTTCAAATACTGATAAAATTCGATTGATCTTAGAAATATTAGTTGATAACAATTAAAATTCATCCTTTTGCACTATGCAGTTTTTTAATATTTAAAATTACATATTAAGAACAAAATAAAATGTTCACTAAAATTCTAAAAATAATTATAGATGTGTAATTTCTCTTGTCTTAAAATTAATATTATTTTTTACAAATAATCTTTTCTGAGATCTTGTTTGAAGAATGAAATACTTGGCTAATCGCATTTATTTATTATATCTGTTTTTAATTAGGAAGGATATCGATACTTTTTTTATGCAAGTGTATATTCTTTCAGTCTCTTGTCTCTTTATTTTTTAATTGTCGAAGAATTTCAAAGTATTTCAGATCAATCATAATTACATCACTCGTATATTCCATTATGTATCTTGCTTTAATAAGGCTTCCGTTAAAGTCTACAAGTTAATTATAAACTTTCGTGATTAGCATACTGAATGTTAAAAACCAATCCAACCTGTTTAGATGCAGAAATAATATATGTATATCTATTTTGCATACCATAATTTTAGTTATGTAAGTAGTTGCTTGATATAATTACTAGATTGTAGTGCTAGATACGAATGTATATTCGTTATACTTGGTTATGCATAATACATATATGAACAGATTGTAGGCGGAAACCGTTTATGTAATATGACTGATGGTGAATTCGATCGCTCTTGCACTACACTAAATTAATACATATAAGACTGTCTTATATAAAGTATCTAAATGTTGCGTAATAAAATTAACTTTGACAACAAAAATTATTATATCTTATATTAATACATATATTCTATCGAATAACGTGACAATATCACTAAGTATTTAATTATTTAAAATATTTATGTGCTTTTACATTTAACTTTGCTAATTTTAATGTAGCTAATTTAAATATAGCAACTTTTAGTATGCACTTGTAATGTTTTCGCAAATCTTTTTCTATCTATGTATTCTTTGTAATATTCACAAAATGTTTGAAAACGATTGCGCCGGAATACCGTGTGCATACGGATCTCTCTACTATTGTTTTGCCGGATCGCATCAGGCAACAAGGGAATCCGGCAGCTGGAAGTATTCCCGCGACTCTGGCACGGCTTCTCGCGACTCGGTGCTCGGTTGAATTTAGCGCGTCCGCGCCGTAAGCAAACATCCCGAATAGCGCGTCTCACTTCGGCGAACGAATATTTGCACGTGCCGGGCGTTTCGCGTCAGGAATTTAATAAAGCGAAGTCTCGGCTCCGTGAGTCTGAGGTGGGCCGAATGCGTTGCGTTGCGTTGCGTTGCATCCGCGTTTTAAGCGTACCACTAGAAAACGACGGTGACGACGATCTCACCCCACGGCTCGCCCCCTCGCGCAAGCCCACTCACTAGTCACCCTCCTTTTACCACCCCCGACAATTCTGGGCGCACAACTACCACGCGCTCCTGTAAAATGCTATCCGGCTTCCATTGTCGCTTCCCGCTGCTGATGCGTCCATTATGTCTACTTGGCTGATGGGAACAGATTATGTTGGTCGCTGTCATTGAGGGGCTCATCACCGTGATGACACTGATGCCCGAGGCACGATGGAGGGTAGAGCGCCTGTTAGACGCATGCTTATTGTCCGAATAAATTATATCGGGGGCAAACCGAGCCTTTTCATAACGGTACAGGACATGCCCGATTTAGATCGCCTATTTTTTTGCTTTTCTTAGTTATTCATACTTAGTACTCATACTCTACGATATGACGATGAATCGGACCGAGACGTGCCAGCAAAAATTAAAGATCTCAAGATCGCATAGCGTGTCTATTGGATTCAATTAATTATAAAGTTTTTTTTATAAAAAATGGCAAACAATTCAATTTTCTTACGTCACATCTACAAAAATTTGGATTATTCTTATTAAAATATATTTAGTGTTCACATTCTTTTTTTATATAATACAAATTGTTACGTCGCGTCGCTTGAGATTTTCTCCGGTTTTAAGGTCAATGCATCTAAGCAATTTACCCGGGAATCGGAGATCAGGTTCTGCGGTTTTGGATGTTCGCTAGGAGGAATTGGATAATTGCTCGGAACGGTGATTTTGAACTCGGTGCCAAAAAGGTTACGGAGTTTATAGGCGAATCTGCATGGATCAGTTTTTTGAATGTCCTTGTAATTAGGAAACGCGAGGTTGATTTCCAACCGTTTGAGGGAATATGTACTTTCGCGGGGTAAGTCTTGCGGGTTTTTTTGGTCTAGGAACTGCGTTAATTTTTGGAAATAGGTGAGAGGATCGTGGTTTGAAATGAGAGCTGTTTTAATTTAAAATCTCAATCTCTTTTTTTGCTGTCTTCGTCCGCCTTTAGTTGGCATGGAGGTAGCGCAAAGAAAATATTAATGATTCGAAGGAGTGTCGTAAGATGGGGGCCACGCTATTGGCAGCGACAGTCACAACAGCTCCTCGGATACTCACGTATATATATAGTTTAATAAGACGCAGAGCAGAGATTTAGGTTTCAGCCGATTTAGTTTAGTATTCTCGTTTAATGAATAAGACAAAACAAAGAAAAGAAAAAAAAACAATGAGTAGATTACTGACGAAGCGCGAGGATGGTTCTCACCTTGATTATGTCGGACAACTACTATTTTTGTTCTTTTACGCGCTCGTTCTTTTTCTGATCGTTCCTGCTTTTGGCAGGTTCTTTTATATTTTGGAAATGAATGTGGGAGTGTCCCTTCAGAGTCTATCAATGCTCCTCAAGGTTTGATAGAACCTATACTTGCGCTTGTTTCCTTAAGATAAGGCAGCAAGACTCCGCCCTACTCCCAGCTCTACAAGTTTAATCTTAAGATAATAGTTGAGAGTTTTAATAATTTATAATAAAAATTCGGTTTTACTTAACTAACATCCTTATGCGAGGCGAAGTAATGATATATTCTAAATTTTAAATCAATTTTAATTTTATAGAGAAAAAGAAAAAAGGAAAGAAAAATAAAAAATAAAAATATTTATCCTCGCATTCGAGAAGGTCTTAATATATAACTATTATTTAATATATAATGCTACTTAATATATAATACTACTTAATTATTAGGTATATGTCCTATTGTTTAGTTAGTTATTATTTTAGAAAAAAGAATCTTCAAAAGAAAAGGGAAGATTAGAATAGATATTCTTTATCTACATATGTGACGCGTGAGCTATCTGTTGATTTGAATGTTTAAATAAAAGAACTGATAAATATGCCCTATTATAAAAAGGAAAAGAATTGTATAATATATAAAAGATATGAGATAAAGTTTCGAAATAAAGATTATATAGGGAAAAAATATCAAAACCACGACGAAATGCTAAACTAGAGATAAGATAAAGGTAAGGTATAAATCGTATATTTATAATAAGGAAAGAGAGAATTTTATCGGGATGTAACAAAATTATTGTTTTGATTTTTTGAAATTAACTAATGCTTTTTAATAAAATTAAATAGCTTTTTTTTTAAATTCAAATTGAATCAGTGACGATATTACAGATTTGGCCAGCTCTAAAGGATTAGTTCAAAAATTAAAAATCTTTAGCTTTCTTATTTTTTTCTTTAATTCTTGTAAAGATGCGCTAATATTATTCCAACATTCTTAATTTAAATTAATTTAAATTAATAGAAAAAAGTAGAACAATAATGTTACATGAAAACATTTTTAATTTAGATTATAGAGTTATAATTATGCTGAGAATTTAGAAAAATATCCCTTTGGTGGATCACATGGCCGCTAATTGACTAGAATAGCGGTCGCGTATGGAACGCGTTTTCTATTTTGTTACCTCAAAACAAAGCCAACAATGGCTCACAAAGCAAAGCGCAATTCATGAGAGGTCACTTGAGCGGCATTGACGCGGTCTCTCTGGGATTTTCTTTTTCCTTCTCTCTTTCTCTCTCTTGCTCTATTTCTCTTGTTGTCTTCGAGGATCGGCGACGAAATCGAGATTGTAACATATAGTCGAGTGCCCTTTGTACGAGCACCAGTCACCATCGTGGGGCGCAATTACATCGTCGCCCCATTGTGCTCGAATTGCGTTTTGTTACTGTTACTTATACGATATGACGATATGTATATTGGGATCATGGACGATCGGTGTTATTGTTTCCGACATTGTTCCTCGGAATGAGCCGCGCGTTCTTGAACTGTGCCGTGTGTTTTCATTGCGGGGCGGCTAGGATGGCAAGGTGTTGTCCAATGTTGCATCGGTGGGAATCATTCGGGGTAGTTTTGGTTAAATTTAGTACATCCGTCATAAGCACGTCCATCGCGTGTTCGATCAAGTTTTAACGAATATTTGCACGTGCCAAACGTTTCGCGTCAGGAATTTAATAAAGCACAAATTAGCTGCATATGCATATACGTACGACCAATTGAGAAATCGCCGATCACTTTCACAAAATTTCATAGAAATTATTTTAAACTGCTAAACAAATTTTTGTGATAATTTTTATATGCGAAATGTTTCAAATTGTGGACATTTTTATTTTTACTTTACTATACACTTTATTATACTTTACTGGAAAGAATGGTGGAATTTGCTGAAGTAAAAATATAGTTATGTTATAAGATTATACAATAAGATTAAAAAAATAATTTTGTTTAAAAAATAATTAAGTAGGACCCCCAAATAAGTTGTTAGAATATTAAAGCTTTATGTGTAGGATTGTCATTAACGTTTAAGTGTTTTATGTAATTATTAAAATGTCCAACAAAGATTTTTAAATTTTTTTAAATTTTAAATACTTTAATAAAACCGTTCTTTCCGTGTGTATAATTTCTTAGAAGTACAATATAAACGATAAGATTATCGAAATGATATTCTACAGATAAAAATAATAATCTGTAGAATTTTTAATATTGTTTCGAAAATATTTAATTTAGTAAATATATAATCTGATATATTAAAAACATTATTTATATTGGTACACATATCTACACGTGCGTATTATTCGTGTACATCGCGGAACAGCTTTTATTTTAACTAAAGAAATTCCATAACACCAGGCCTATAGACCTGTGACGTTTATAATGCCGCCTCTCTGTTACGTCATTGTTGCTACTGAAGTAGCTCGTCATTGTTCAGAACTCCCGGGATTATTATTCACTCAGCCGGAAACGTTACAGTGTTACTTGCTGAAGAGCGTTGGTCTCCTCGATTACGAGAGTAGGCTCCAGGGGTGCAGGGAAGACTTGCGAGTTCTCTCTCTCTCTCTCTCTCTCTCTTTCTATATGTCGGTCTTTTTTTAGTTAGCAGACACTTTGTACGGGAAATGGTAACATACGGCGGCTTGAGAGCTTTATTAAATCGAGATGTTAATTGGGTGCTGCGATATCGCTTCTCTCCGTTTCTCTTGCTCGACGCACACACCCCTCGTCGCTCTCAAACAGCTTATGATTTAACGTAATCACCACCACATTGAAATCGCGATTTTGATTAAATTTGTTAATTTTAAATTTAATAATCATTGTCTTTAACAAACATTATTTACATTATTATTTTTATTATTTAAAGATGTTAAAGACATTATTTTCTCGGTATTAATGAGAAAATAAAATTTACATAGAAGACTATATTCCAAATTTTAATTAAAGTTTTTTCGCAATTTTAACATTGTGATAATTTAAATGTAAAAATTTCACGTGACACGTTCTTTTAGAATTATCCTAAAACAAAATACACACACATACACACACATATACACATACACAAATAATTTAATTTAATCTAATGATGTTTAACCTAATGATGTATCCTTGATATAGAACTTTGACCTCTTTAAAATACAAAAATGGAAAAGGAAATATTTGTAGAATTTATGGATGAACCGATTGTTCGGATGGCCGGTCTCGAATTAAACAGTAGCCGACCAAGCGTTCAACCACGTGTAGCGGAATCCTCCAAAAAGTAATCCTCAGGAAGGTTGAGGATTTAAGAACCGCCGAATTAAACCGTCAGGTAAACATTCTACACTCGTCAAAGTTGTACAAGCTAAAAATGATGAATTGTATTCTCCAACGTCTTGATTTGCAGAATCTTTCAAGAATTGTATCAGTAAGTATAAAAAGTTTTAAAAAATATATTTAAATAAAAATCATATACATATATAGATATATCATAAATCAAACATCTTCATATTCTATAAATTCTAAAAAAAAACTTACGTTAAAAAAAAGTAGGTTATTTTATTAAACTGTGTTCCAAAATTTATTATCGGTACTGAAAATCTATAGTTTGCGTTACATGTACTATGAATAATAGATTTTCATTAACAATAAATTTTGGAGCATAGCCTTAGAAGCAATAAATAAATAGAAAAGGTCGTGTAAGTAACTTATAGAATTATATTGCGAATATGTTTACCTCTCCTCCTCATTGTCAATATTTTCAGATATTTGATCAACTTTGTGCAAACTTGCACACCGTTCGAACAAGGAGGATAAAAATTAGAATTGACATAAACATATTTAGGCACAAGGAAGTACTAGTCGTTAAGTGGCAACACTCAAAGGTTTACTCAGGTGAGTAACAAGAGTTATTCGGGCATAGTTGAACTGAACGACATGCTGATATTATTTCACATATCCCGCATCTCGTGATGCGATAATTTCGTGAGAATATTCTTTAGTGCTTTTTATTTTCTATACATTGCAACTGACAAATTCTTTCTAGATTTTGTTTCACACAAATTTTCTATTTAAATTTTATTTCAATAATCTTTTCGCGTTATATGTAAAATAATTGGAGGAAAAATTTATAAAATAAGACTCGAAAGAATTTATCGGTGAAAAAAGCCCAGTTTGATATTTTTCACTGATAATTGGAAAATACATATGAAAGAAAAACGAGAAAATGTATTGGAAAGCGATTAAATGAACATCTAATAAAAATATACGATTCAATTAGGAGAATGGAATGTTCTAGATCTAGTTAATGTTTTTCTTTGATTTCTTGTTTGCGTAGAGAATTAAATAACAATATAGAGTAGTTCAAATTTGATAAGAAAAAAACGTAACAAAGATCTTAAAAATAAATCTTTTGAACATATCTCTAATAATAAGACAGCCATTGAAAGATGTCGACATGGGTCTTTAATCCGCGAATTCAGACTATTTGCTTGGATGATCAGATGTTGGCTTACCGAGAAACATATATAATACACTAACGAAGAGTTCGGCACGACCTTTGTGCCGATTATAGATTAAATCACCGTGAAATACCACCGTGCTACGTAGCGGTGGTATTTTGACCTCAATAGCCAGGTAAATTTTTGAATATACAATCCCTTTGCTTTTTCTCCGCTGCTATAATGAATCGAAGGTAGGTCTTTATCTTCCTCACGCTAGATTTTCATAAAAGCACAAATCCATCTAAAATAATTATTTTGCGCTATTATTCCGATATTTGTAAATATTTATAACAGATGTGCGTAAAAATATCAGGAAATGTGAAGAAAGAAATAAAGATTGATAGATGTATAACGTTTTATTTACATATGTTGAAATCCTATTTATATACATAATTATGTTTTTGACATGTGCATCTCAATAAGATATAATTCTATATTTTTCTTGGTTATCTTGATTAGATAATTAAAATGTAACGAAGATGTATCATTTTTACACTTGTATTTACACGCGTTTGTATATTTTCTTTAGTTTTTAGTAGATTCTTTTCATCGAAGCATTTTATTCTTAAAACATTTTAAACAAATTTTTTAAAACTAACTTTTTTGCACAACTCCAACGCCTTGGAAAACATAATTTATCCTGTCTCTGTATTTCTTAATAAAACTTAAATCTAAATAAAAAGGAGCATTTAGATATCCACAACACTAGATATCTTAAGTGAAAGTTATATATTTAAAATTATAATATAATAACGTAGACGTTATTATTGTTATATTGATCAATCCACATATAAAAAATTATATATATCGGATGGAGATCTTACGGGCTCCCTAAAGTTCATAAAGATAGTTATCCTTTGAAAATGATTGTCAGTTATATTAATAGTCTGTTATCTCGTACGATAAGCGAATTGAAAATTGTTTTACAATCTTTTCTGAATAGCGTTTATTGTTTAATTTTATGTTTTATTTTTGACGTCTTTATTTTTGTATGTACTGATGATGGTCAAATCTTGACCGAAACGTCTACGTTATTATATTATAATTTTAAGTATATGACTTTCGCTTAAGACATTTAGTGTTGTAGCTGAATGCTCCCTTTTATTTATATTTTGTATTGGTAAGCCACTTTTAAAAAATGACAATTTAAAACTTAAATCTATTATGATAATTTTATTCTCGCACTAATATTTCACGTAAACTATATTTTTTTCGATTATGTAATCGTATCCTAATTGATGTATCTTTCTTTTTTTTAGCATCGAATTCGATTGGATGCACTAATATACAGGTGTAATTGGATACACAATAAAAACTGCAGATTAAGGTTTGTTATCTTATAATGAAATAATACATAAATAGAAAAAAGCATTTTGTGTGTGTGTGTGTGTGTGTGTGTGTGTGTGTGT
>NW_017305800.1:4567096-4573733 GCF_001594115.1 Trachymyrmex septentrionalis | reverse complement strand
TGTGTGTGTGTGTGTGTGTGTGTGTGTGTGTGTGTGTGTGTGTGTGTGTGTACGATAAAATATAAATCTTGACCAACTAAATGTTTAACAAAATTGAAGGACTCTTATTATACAAAATAAATAACAATAAATAAAGGAGAAAGTAAGAAGCAATTAAATGTTTAATATATTATATATTTAACCAAACAAGTGTGATAATTTGATATATCAGTCATTTGATGACCAGTTCAAATCATTTATATATATGCTTTTATGTTAATGTTAATATAAATGCTTTTAATGTGCATCAATATGCGCTACCTACGTACTGTGGCCAATCGAATTCGCAATAAAAAAAAACTAAACATACTAAAATTTTCTAATAAAATTATAGAATATTGGTACATAAATTGCATTTGTTGCAGATGCAATTTATGTACTAATATATTAATAAAATTAAAATAAAATCTTTTACATTCGTTCTTTTTTAAAAGAAATGAAAAGAATAAAACAAAAATAACTTCTAAATTATATTATTAACTTTTTAAATTATATTTAAAAAGTTTCTCTTTCTCTCTGTAAATAAAATACGTTAATATTGAAGATTTAAAAAATCTTAATGGCTAGAATAAAAATAAAATAAATAAATAAGTGTTTTCCTCAATTTTTATATTGCTTTGTTGGGACGAATCCGTTGTGTTAGGACGCCTTGTACACGTCGCAGATAATCCTTTCGATCGGAATCACGCCTATAGTTGTTCTGAAGAAAAGCTCCTCAATAGCATGTGCAGATACGGAGCGCAAGGTTGGAAGTAGTAATAGCAGCTTATTGAGTCTGAGGGTTCCGTAAGAGGCCCCGCTGAGCCGTTGTCCTAAAGCTAATTGGGCGCTGTCCATCAGTCGAGCGACGCAGACCGCATCCCTGAGTCGACTTCCAGGACTAGGTGAGTTGCTGCTCGTACTCCTACTGCTGGATACCGGTTCGTTATCCAGACCGGCCTTGAAGAGCACTATCGCTCTGATACAGGCAAATTCGTGTTGATCTAAGTTCATTGCGTGAAAACCGGCCAGTGTCTCCCGAAAACGGTTCACTTCGATCGCAAGCCCGATACTTTGAAGATTCAACGGTAGTAAAGGTGTGGGGTCCAGGGTTGGTATCATTTGCGCGGCGGCTAACAGAAAGAGCTCGCGCCAGGAAGACTCGAGCAACGTCAGCTGGTCCTCCATTACGAGATTCGTACCCGACACCAAATCTCGCGCCCAGTGCACGTTCAAAAAGAGTAACCTCGCGGCCTGCTCGCATATAGACTCAGGATTGATCGAGGGTATGAACGGTAACTGCAGATTCGGGATATTCGACGGCATCTAAAATAGATAATGCCTTCAATGTTTTGTCGCTGTTAAAAATACATTTTTTAATTTTCCTCTCAAGTCTATAGAAACGTTTATATCTTGCAAAAGTATTTGGATCCTATAAAAAAATTTGTCTAGATTTTATAAAAAATATCTAGAAGATATATCCCATAAGAAAAGTGACACAAATTGAAATTTTTCTACTATATTTAATATATTATTTTTTATCAATTTTTATCAATTTTAAAATACGTAATTTTCTTTTTTCCCGAATAATTTTATATATTTTATGTTACTTTTCTTAGAGTATCTATGCGATATATAAATTCTTCAAAAGAACATTTAAAAAAATTAAGCAAAATTAACACACTATATTAGATATTAATACACATTAGATGCAGACACATACTTTTGATACCGTCAACGCGTTGCAATATGCCGGATGCGGAAGGGAGGAATGGGGCGATGGTCCAGGCATGGAGACGCGTGGTTCCGACGGCGCTTTAGGCAAAACAAGATCTAAAGCCGTTGGTGCCGATGCTACCATGCTATTCATAATTTCAGGTTCCTTAAAATATAGAGCCATTTGCCTACGAAGTGTCGAGTTCCGTGGGCCTCGTTCGTGTTGCACAGCTATAAACAAAGCAATATGGTTTTTCGTTTACTAATGATTAACTTGTAATACAATTAGCAAACAGAGGAAAGTGATAATATAAGTCAAAACTATTAGCTGTAATAGTTGAAATCTGAAAAGATTTTAGCTTTAATATCTTTAGCTTTATAATATCTAAAATCGTTTCTCTTTTAGAAGAGATTAGAGACTAAAATGTTTTCAGAAGAGATTAGAGACTAAAAAAACATTTGTAAAGAATGGCATGAAGTGTGGATAGCTGGAACGCCTCAATTACCGTCTTTGTTCATGCCGGCCTGAATGCATTTTGCCAATCGGCAGGCACGACATTGATTCCGATGCGTCTTGTCCACCATACAACCCCCCTCAGATTTTGCCTTGCACACGTATTGACGATTCCGTCTAATTGATCGCTTGAAAAAGCCAGCACATCCGTCACAAGCAAATATACCATAATGCTTTCCCGAAGAGTGATCCCGACACACTTTACAAGGTATATCATAAAGAATGCGGCCTGAAATGGAAAAAAACATTCCATAAAATGACAGTAAAATAAAATAATTTCACCTACGCGCGTGCAAAATTAATTTTTTCCGAAATTAAATTTAATAACATTATTTTATTAACTTATCTTTTAGCAATTTAAAAGATCTGAAAAATGTACGAAGTGAGGGCGAGCAACTTGTTTCTCCATATTATTGCATATTCCAACAAGTAGCTGTCCCTTTAAAAGAATGTTAGCGCAATTTAATCTTCTTGACGCGATGTTTTCGCAAGGCAGCGACTTTGGTAGTCTGTCAACGGAACGCACTGACGTGAAGAGACACTTCATCATTCCCTCGTCAATCAATCTGATACAGGCTTCGCGTCAACTTCATCGAAGTTCAACGAAGGAGTCGTTGCCGGCCAGCGAGTAAGCATACTATTGTCGTTGACAATTGGTAGAAAGGGCGCGTTAATCTCAATGAAAATGCCGGTATTTTGGTCGAAACCCCGTTTACGAGCGACAACACGAGCCCGCTGAATGACGTTTTGGACGTGAATGAATCGATTTGTCGCCAATAGTTCAGCAGAAGGGAACGTGATACAATGTGCGCAGACACACGCACACGTCGCACATGTAAACCCTTGGCTCTTGGGCGCGGATAACGGGAGGGAAAGCTGGGGGTGCGCGCGTTTGTAATGAGGGTACCAACTCCTTGTCATGGGCTCCGCCTACGCCATTGAGACCGACGAGATCGTGAATGGGCCTGAATAGGCCGGATGTGGCTGCTGCATTCAGTGGTCCTAAGTGAGCAGCCAGAAACACGATACTTTGCTCGATATCGAATCGATCTCTCCCGTCGGTTTCTTTATCTCTGCCGTTATTATATTCGCAATGGCGGCCAGTGCAAGAACAACGCGCCCAGAACTCGTTTAATATCTTAAATCACCAGTGTTGAATGCGCGCGCGCGGTAACTACCGTGCAACAACCTGTTGATTGGTGCATTCTAACTGGCGACGCTATGGCACACAAAAAGCTTAAGGAGTAAGATATAAGCGTTAAGCAAATCTACGTTTTAAATCCATTCTGCGTAAGCATGGTAAATTCGTGTAACTTAAACCACTTACAATTACGTTCACACAATTCAGTAGATCGAGCTTTAGATTTGCTCTATAGTCTACATTATTGTCTTACGGTCTCTACTGTGACTGTCCAATTCGTTTACTGCTTACGTTTTACTGCTTAAATTTTTTGTATGTCTAATAAGCCATCTATATTAGGCACTCAACATTGGAGTAAGCGCTCGCCGTTATTGATTCTAGATATCTAGGTATTTTTCTAGATTTAGATCTGATTGGATGATTTAGAAGAGCACTAATACTAAAGCGCACTGATATCAGTATTAGTGCGCTTCTCGTCCTAATAAAGTGAACAGCAAGATTCACGAAACATTGGCATTAGTAAATGAATAAAAACGACGATAACTCGCAACCTTTTGGTATTTTTGAAGATAATACCTGTGAAAGCTTGAAAAGTTATCAAGTTACTTTTGATGATTCATAGAGTAATTTTTATCTAATTCATTCATAGTAATAACTAAAAAATTATATTTTTTTGAGTTGTGTCGCTTTCGAAGTAAGGGAATGACATAAAGTGTAAAATTTCCTCGTACACAACAAATATGTGACATGTTGTAGATATTCTTCAATATTTTTATTATTTAAAATCATCGCAAATATTTTTATTGTACATCCGAACCGAAATCGGAACCGAAAACCGTTTTGGAACCCTTTTTTTAGTAAGCCGAAACCGAAATTGTATCCAAAGTTTGTAAAGTTTATAATTATATTATTAATAAGTTTGGTTACCGAAACCGTAACCAAACTGATAAAATATTGGGTTGTCCGGAAAGTCCGTGCGGATTTTTAAGCAAAATTCAAACGACAAATTTTTATTGTTAAAAGTAATTTTATTCTGTAACATATGCACCATTATTTTGCACAATACTTTTCCATCTTTTGGGTAATTTCAAAATTCTCCTCTCGTAGAAGTCCTGGGGTTTTTCGGCGAAAAAGCTGTCCAAGTAGTTTTTGAGGAGTTCCAAAGAAGCAAAGTTTAAACCATTAATTGAATTTTGTAGCGACCGAAATAAATGATAATCCGAGGGTGCAATGTCGGGGGAATATGGTGGATGAGGCAAAACATCCCAGCCAAGCGCCAATAATTTTTGTCGAGTCTGTAAACTTGTATGAGGTCTGGCGTTATCATGATGAAAAACGACGCCTTTCCTATTGATCAATTCCGGACACTTTTTGGTGATTTCCACCTTCAATTTATCCAACTGTGAACAATACTTGTCCGAATCGATGGTTTCGTTGTTCGGTAGTAGCTCATAGTACACTATCCCTTTCCAATTCCACCAAATGCAGAGCATTACCTTCTTTGGATGTAAACCTGCCTTCGGAGTGGTCGATGGCGGTTCACCTCGCTTGCTCCATGACCTTTTACGCTCGACATTATTATAAATTATCCACTTTTCGTCGCCTGTTATGATACGCTTCAAAAATGGATCGTATTCGTTGCGTTTGTATAGCAAATCGCTGATGGAAATGCGATCAATACGATTTTTTTCAGTTAAGTCGTGCGGTACCCAAACATCAAGCTTTTTTATAATCTGGAGCTTGTTTAAATGTTCGGAAACAACTGATTTGCCAATGTTTAACCTTGCTGCGATTTCCCGAACTGTGATTTGCCGATCGGAATCGATTAAAGCTGTAATTTGGTCGACATCGGTGGTGACTGGCCGGCCAGAGCGAGGAGCATCTTCAATATTCATTTCTCCTGAACGAAATTTAGCAAACCACTTCTGGCACATGCGATCACTTACGGCATCTTCCCCGTATACGGCACATATTTTTTTTCGAGTTTGTGTCGCGTTCTTGCCTTTGCGGAAATAAAAAAGCATTATGCATCGAAAAAACACGTTATTTCCTCCCATCTTTAAGCTGATTTCAAGTAAAAAATTTTTAATTTATTGGGATATAATGAATATCACTAATTATGCTTTGAAATGTCACTATTCAAAACACGAAAGCATCTGACACATCGCATCGACATAAACATATGATATTCGCCTTCAAACGACATCTGTTGAGAAATACGCACGAACTTTCCGGACAACCCAATAAATAACAATAAATCAAGGGCAAAGTAAGAGTCAACGCATTTCTTTAAAAAGTTATGCAAATGAAGGAATAAATTAAAAACTACAGAAAGAAAAGATATATAATAAGACAACAAGTGATAATAAATTAAAAACATTACAAGTTTCGTCTACCGGATTGAACCCTCTTCAGACGTAAGACATATATATATATATATCAGAGAAAAAAAAAGAATACCGTAATATAAAGTGATAAATGCTAAAATTACGCATATTCGTTATATCTACAGTTCGGGTGAGTTTTGAACTCGACGATATTCATGTATTAGACAGCCGCAAATGTAGCATATCTCTTGGAAAAGTTCTGGTTGATAAAAAGATAAAAAAACATTTTACGAAAAAAAAATTAAACGCAAAGAAAATTAACATAACGGAATTCAAATAAGGAATAAAAACTCACCAAAAAACATAAATTGTTTAAATAAATGTGTCCATAACAAGTATATAAAAGTATTAAAATATAACAAGACAAGTGAAACGCAGACATAAAAGACAGAGATTGTGTATCGCTTGATGTATATATACGCTCGCTTATGCGGATCAACACGGACTGAGAGAAGAGACGGACAGTAGGTATCACAAAGTTAAACTCTATTTACAACAGATATATATGCCCCATGCCTTCCGTGTCAGTTTGTAAATTCAAGCTGTTTTTCTGCTTCTTAATATTGAGCATCTCGGAAATTAAGCGTTTCTTATAATTAGGCTCTTCATCCAAAATTTTAATTCTGTCCCATTGGAAATCATGATCGTACTGTAGCCTGTGCTCCGTTATGACAGAACGAACAGAAGTATTATGTCTAATATGATTACGATGTTTAGTAATTCTGGTTTTTAGTTGTCTGCCCATCTGTCCAACGTACGACGCGTCACAATTATTGCACAATATCTTGTAGACTACATTGCTTCTAGATGTATGGGGACAAATATCCTTTTCTACTTTGATATATTTAACCATTTTATTCG
>NW_017305800.1:4555858-4566996 GCF_001594115.1 Trachymyrmex septentrionalis | reverse complement strand
TCTTGTAGACTACATTGCTTCTAGATGTATGGGGACAAATATCCTTTTGTACTTTGATATATTTAACCATTTTATTCGGACTGTGGAAAGAAACCCTGATGTCATTATTATTATTAAATCGCTTAAACTTTTCGGTGTGAAGAGGAATAAAACTGGTAAAATTTTACAGTTTTTTTTATTCTTAATTTTTTATTTTTACCCTTGTTATTACCCTTGTTTTACCTTTGTTCTGCCCGTTCCTTCGTTCAAATCACTAATGTTCAATCCAGTAGCACCGTCGCCAGCTCTTTAACAACCGGAATGCAAATACCTCTAATATCTCATATGATATAAGAAATCTGGCGAGATCGCGTAAACTTTTTTTAAGATAGCACTTTTTAAATTTAGAGCTTCCTTATCAACATATTGCAAGAATTTATTTTAAATCCTTATAACAAATTAAACTAACCAAGATTCCTTATAAATCAAAGAACTGGATACGGGCAGTAGGAGTCAAGCACATAAGACGTCGCGCAAATAATATATCTATGAAACTTCTTTATTCACTAAAACGCACTTACATGTTTCGGCTCACTTTTGAGCTCTCCTCCTTGAGAGACAACACAAACTAACATAAATGAACTGTAAATAAAAATTATCCTATCATGGTGAGCTCCCCTATCTCGAGTATTTAAATACTAGAATTAAACCCAAAACGAGTGAAAGAAAAAGAAAAAAAATAAATAAACGAAAATAAGGAAATAATCACCATGACAGGATTTTTAATTTTGGGTGACAGTTTATTTATTTGTGTTGTCTCTGAGGTGGGCTTAAAAATGAGTCGAAACATGTAAGCACGTTCCAGTGAACAAAGAAGTTTCACACTTCTATAGATACATTATTTGCGTGACGTTTTCTGCGCTTGACTCTGCCTGTATCCTTTCCAGTTCTTTAATTTATGCTAAGTCATAAAATTCAAGAATACATATATAGACTTTATATAATAAGTGAAATCTATCTATAAGAATAAAATAAGATGTGAGAAAGGACCGAGAGAAATGTGCTTAAAATAATGTTTACGTAATTTTTGTTCAGAATCACGTGATCAGAATCAGTTGACATCTCTTTTCGACTCTGTATTGAACAGGGGGACTCTCTCTCTCTCTCTCTCTCTCTCTCTCTCTCTCTCTCTCTCTCTCTCTCCTCATCCTCCTGTCCTTCTTTTTAATAGAATAAATTTAAAAAATAGTAAATAGAATAAAGCGAGTAAGAAGACCACACAAAACCACTCAAAAACTATAATTTTTACGGTTTCGGTTTCTTTTTACTGGTAAAAAAAAAAACCAAAACTGAAACCGAAATATTTTTTGATATTTTAGTAAACCAGAACCAGAACCGAAAAATCTTTTGGATTCCTCCGTCCGGATCCCTGCTACACTGTACGTTATCTTATAGTAAATATGCCTATCATCAATTTTGCCATAAATTTACCAGGTGTTAGCAGTCCAATGTGACACATAGAACTTTGTATTCACTACCAAGCCTCACGTTATAGCTTATTATACGTGTCTACCATTTCTTACATATTTCGATTGTCGGTAATAGCGATAAATCGAGAAGTTTCCCGTAGTCTCACGCACACGCTCTTTTCTTTATAATATTCACTGTTAAAAGGCGCTCCCCCTTCTTGGCAGCGTATGTGATCGAGAGGAAAGGCCTTGGTGTTCCTGGAGGTAAATCATTAACGAGGAGTTACAGTAATGCGCAAAATGCGGTGCATATGTTGAAGCGGAAAGCAGACGGGTTGCGGCCGGAATGACAGGGCTGGGCCCCCTCGGCCCTCATCGCGGCAAGGAATGTCCACCTTTTCTCTCCCTTCCCAGGAGGGAAACTCCAGGACTCGCGCGTGTCCACGATCGCGGGCGCGCGTCGGAATCACGCAACGCGTTTCTGCATACTCGCCGTCACGTGGTCGCATGAAATTTGCAGTCGGCTCCCGAGTCACTCGCGATTGAATTTTTCATCGTCGTGAAATCGAGGAATAAGCGGCCGTATTCCGCTCGGGTGACGATCATCTTCCTTCTGTGTCACGCGTCGCGTTAAATATTCATGGGATATTTATAGTAACAATTGCGAACGGACTCTTCCTCCGTGTCCTCTTCGCTGAAGTAGACAAGAGGGAAAGAGAGGAAGAAGGAGAAGAAGCTTAGGGTAGGAGAGAAAGCCCCTTTACGGGGTTGTTGTAAAAATCGCGTGAATATTTGATGAGGCGCGTGAATGCGCGCAAGCGCGCGTTTTCAATCGCGCATATATGAGAAAAATACTGTCATTAGGTCCGGAGGTGTGGCTAGCGAAAAGAGGGGAATGTAAAATCGTACGTTTGGGATACGAACAACACGAAGACGGTAAGTATCGCTCTAAAGCGCGAGCACGTGCTCCCCCATATCAATTATTTCATTTGAGCCGTGGCCACCGACGAAAACGGCCACCCGAATGTCGCGTTACGTCAGAATTGTAAACTTCAATGGAAATCGACACGTGGAACATCCGATATCTGAAATTCGGTGGCGAAGGGGAATAGAACCTGGGTTCTGCGAATATATAGCCGGATATGTAATTCACCGGCTAGTGGCAGTCTTTATTTCGGCTGGCGTTTTCTCTTTCTCTCCCCGAAAAACCGAAAGTTACTACTATGTATCGTGATCACGAAATTAAGGGAAAAGTTTGTGTCGCGCGCATCCCCATCGGTGCACATTCGCATGCAAAGGGTGAACGAAAATAAGAGAAAGGTGAAAGAGAGAGAGGGGGGGGGGGAGGAAGAAAGGGGAAAAACGCGGCGTAAAATATGTCCTCCAGCCAAACTTTCGTTGTACAAAATTACGAACTTCATCTAATTGCAAGGGGACTGATAGACCGAGTCTCCAGTCCGTAAAACGCACGTGACTCGTTTTATGCTCGGCGACGACGCATTATTGTCGCGTCGCCTCACTGCTCGAACGAATTTCTCTTCGGTAAAAAATATCCTGCCGTCAAACTTTTTCTATATTAGTCTTCTATGAATTTTACTTTGTAATATATTTGCATGTGTCGGCGGGAGGAAAATCTCTTTCGAAAGTCATTATTTATGTGTGTTGTGATTACATATCTATTAAACTTTTTAACACCTTAACATTTCATCCATAAAATGTTGATATATTAAACAGAATTTTGTATCATTTTAAAAGAGAGATATAAAAGAATCTTATCTATCATTAACTTATTATTATGTGTTCACATGATTTACAATAACAAATTTATTTATATATATTAAAAAATAAAAAGGGAAGATGTTAAATGAAATATATACAAAGTGCGGAAAAATTTATATAAATTTATGCCCAACAATTAAAAAGTTATAAACTTTCAAAGATTTAGTATTGAACGCATTTTTACTATTTTTCGTATAGTAGAAATATTTGAAAAAGTTCTATAGTCATTAGTTTGACAAGTTCGATGAATGGAAGCTTGAATTTTTTCAGAAAAAAAAATTTCAAACATTTATTGTTAACTGTAATAATATTAATAATATTAGTTATTATAATAGTTACAATAAATGTTCAAAAACGCTTGATTCTGAAAGAAGGCAAACTTCCATTCACTGAACTAAAAACTTTTTTTAATATTTCTAATATTTCTACTGTACTAGAGAGACAATAATAAATCCATTCTGCTAGTAAATCTTTAAAGTCTATTCTACAATGTGCTTTTTGTTTCATGTTTCTTGTTTTTTCCCCTTTGCAACCGTTTTATCGACAATTGTGTATCTTGCTACGTATTTCTTGTTTCTTTTGAAGTTCGTTAACTTTTATCTCGGGCAATGTAAAATAAAAAAATCGGATAAAAAACAAAAAGACAAGATGTAAAAAATAGCAAAAAGCAAGAAACAGAAAACAAAAAGCACATTATAGAATAGGCTTAAAGGTTTATAATTTTTTAATTTAGCATTTTCGGGCATAAGTTTATATGAATCTACTTAATCTTATTAACACACTATATAATTTTGGTCTCAATATACAGAGCGAACACTCTGTATATCTGTTTATCATAGTTATATTATGGAAAAATCATCAAATGATAGAAACACATATACATATACAGATATAGTTAAGCATAATTTTTTGTAATATTAAATGACTTGTTTCCCATCGTTCTATCATTTCACGCGTCATCAGGTGGCTCGCGGTAAACGAGCATGGGAATGTAGTGACATGTGTTTTAGAACCACCGCTTGCTATCAGTGTACGTTCATATATAATCGATCTAGAGCAATATCTATCCGTCATCTGTTCGCCTCACAGACGCGAAACATTCTTTCTTTTCCAAAGATAGATTTATCCCAAAAATTTCGAGAGACAAAATCGAATTTTTCTCGGACAATGCTTTATAATTCTAAGAATCCAATTAATTTTATCTTATCATCAATTTGTCGTCGTTATCATTACACACGTTTTACATTGCATGTAAAATAAGTTAAAAAAGAAAGTACTAAATTTAAATATGCTACATATTTATTTTTCAATTTACAATTATCATATTATAGCAAAAACATTGTAGAAACAGATACAAATAAAATCACACATAACTTTTCAAATAGATTTGTATAACCATGTTTTAATTAGCCCGATGTACTGATTGGAGACCAAATGACGCTGTATTTAACTACCCGCGTCAACCTGCTAGTCGACCACCACGGTGATTCGTTCTCGACGCATCATTTTGAACCATCTGTCGTTATTTTCTCATGGATGACCCATGCTCAGGGATGAATCGTTTTAAATGCACGGTGGTTCGCTAAACATTTAAAAGCCACATGTTTGTTATTTCACACGAGATGAAACTAGCATGCCATGGCAGAAACCATGAGAATTAACAATTATAATAAGCATGCCACGATCGATAACTTCGATAGATTACGACAGGTATATGTCATAGAAATGCGTGTATTGTAAGCTTTATTATTGTGTTGACATCCGTCAATTGCAATCTTGATTTTATAAAATAAAGTTATAAATTAATAGACCGGTATAGTCCATTCTTATTTCAAAGAAATCTTAAATATTATAAAATGCTAATACAGCTCTACGATTGGTTCGTGACATCTTAAGATTGTACTTAAAACGATCTTAAATATAAGAATCGACTATACTGGCTATAATAGGTGATTCAGAATTTTTTTCTCTGCACTGAAGGCAATAAACGTGCCAAACTCGAAGTTCACTACAGATAATTTCGAATTCAGGTAAAGTCGTATAATATCACTGTCGTCACTACTAATAGATGCTAGAAAAGGAACAAAACAGAAGAAGGTAATAAAATTATAAAGCAAGAAAAAAAACTAATAAAAAAAAATAACTTTTTATGTAAGAAAATGTACTTAAATAAAAAATATACAAGATGCATTCCAAATTTAAATGCGACCTTCAGGGATCGATAATCTAAAAAAAAATCTTTTAGAGATAAGCTCGTTTTTTGCTTCATTTTAGAGAAAATCGTGGAAAAAGATAAAACATAGTTCTCTCTCTCTCTCTCTCTCTCTCTCTCTCTCTCTCTCTTGCTCACCAAACCTTAGAAGTGTCTGTATACTTTTGTCCTGCATTAGTTTTCGTCTTTCTGCATGTATAATCAAGGTTAACATGTGCATTTTTGAGGTTTTCCTAGTTTTCCACATGCGTGCATCTCACTTGCGTATAGACTAGATATTTTTTCTTTCTTTATATTTAATTCTTATTATTATTTCTACTTATTTTTCTTTTTTCTTGCATTTTCGAATCTTCTTTCAATGTATTTTCTTATATTATGTACTATTGTTTTTGCGCTTGAGAGGACGTGTCCCAGAGCGCATAATAAATGTTGCTTTCTCTCTCTCTCTCTCTCTCTCTCTCTCTCTCTCTCTCTCTCTCTCTCTTTGTACTCATTCAGACTTATTTATTCACATTGTCACTTGTTTAATGCAGATATTGTTCAAAACGCCTTGTAACAATGTACATATTGCGTTTTTTGCAGCCAAATACTAATTTGGTCAACGTAATACTGATATTTGCATTTTGATTTCTATTACTCGGTTTCTACTATTCAATTTCTGCTGCTAGTCCATCGTCAGATACATTACTCTGCGCGCAGATATAATTCGGTTTTCTGTAACCAATCTGCTTATAAAAGTTCTGCCGACAGAACAGAAGTAGAATGCGATCGCAATTATTGATGCCAGTCTACTGATATTTCCGATCAAATCTTCTGCCAACATTTTATTAACATTTTACTTTCTGAATAAAAGCAATTTTCTGTTGTTGCAATCTTAGGAAACATTTATTTTTTCACCGAAAATTTAATTTAAACATTTTCCTAACAATAAATAATATATTTATATATTAACGCAAAATGATAAAATAATTCTTTGTTAACTGTTACTGTATGAATAAATACAACTAGTTTATATACGTAATTAATAAATACTAGGGTCATATTCAAAAACCTTGCAGCTTATTAGATGACGCCTTAAAGTCATAAAATATGATAAGAGCGAAAAAACAAAAATAAAAAATTATTAAATTAAATAACATTACAATTCTACGATTGCGCATTTATGGAATTCCATTTATCTCTTTAAATCTCAGTTTTAAATACTCTCTACATTCGCATTTTTTGTAGCATTAAATAAAGTGAACATAACTCACAGTCTATGATTGATATGAAAAAATTTCTTTTAGACAAGAAGAAAAAAAGTTATAAATACATTATTCATCAATTTTTTCTTAATATAGATGATACTCAAAGAAAAAATTTACCTAATGAAAAGCTCGAAATAAAAAAAATTGTGTACTCTCGGAGCATTAATAAAAAATATAATAAGCTAAATTTAAAAGTGTTTTATTTTTTATTTTAACAATCGTTTATACTAAAGGTACAAATATTTGTAAAACGGATGTATGAATCTTTATAAAAATAATTGCAGGAACTGTTATATGCATACATAAATTTCATTACAAATTTAAGTAAGCTTGATATTGTTACTATTATTAAACAAATTTTATTAAATACGATTTACTCACTTGTGTGTAATGTAAGACGTAAGATAAATTCTCTTCAGAGTATATAACATGATCATAGAATAATTGAGAGTCTATGAATAAAAAAAATAATAAAAAAAAATTTATTAATGGTCTGAATGGAAAGTTTAGTACGCGGCAAATTCTATGCAGGAGAAAACATGTTAAAATTTTTAGAATAAAATATCAAAAAAATATACTTAAGCTTTGGATGATGTTAAATAAACATAACATTGAGAGCTATTTACTCGAAGAAGCCGGCATCTTTGGCGGTGGAACTGACATATGTGGCATCTGTGACTCTTGATTCTGCATCCTTCGTAATCGTCACTACACAATAGTCATCGAAGAGGCTCGAGCGAAAGACAGAACCAATCGCACCGTACACACAATGAGATTTTTTTCTCAAAGCCGGACTTTTCAAACGGCTAGTCTTTTCGTATTTTACGACATCACTTTCTGGCTGTGGCGGAACGCTAGGGACTAACACCAGGGTGAAATGTAACTGAGAGTCACCTTAGTCGAGACTTTTTGATGCCAAGCACCGATAGTGAACAGCTTTGATGCTGCTATATGGAAAACGTATTTCATTGGCCGAGGACTTCCCTACCCTCGGCAAAGGGCGGATCTGACGAAAGGAGTGGTTCGTTTCTAACGTTCGGGGGGTTGAACGTCACCGCTACGAGGCGACAGGGGGTTGCGTCATCATCCCCGCCACTGCGAATATCACTTTGCGAGAATCACCTTTGAACGAAGGTGAGAAGAAAGATAGCTTTCTCACACCCCTTACACATGGAAATCTTATCGTATTTTATGTTTGTTTTTTCAGCACAAACAAATCATGGGTGGATAGAAATTAATTATTAACGTTACCGCTGGCTATTACTTGACAAATTAATATATTCACTATAAATTCCAGTAAATTCAAAAAGATATTTATAAAATTTTCTAGTCCAGTACACACAGACACATCCCTCTACTTACGACAGGGTTTCGAGACCTTGATTGTACATTAAATAGTATATAATACTGAATGTTTTTTTTCTTTTATATATGTAATATTTGTATCATTAATCATAAAAATTGCTCATAGTTTTATGAATTGTAAAATAGATAATTAATGCACAGAGTGATCAATTGACAATTTTTCAACTCTCTAGAGTTGATGGATGGGTCTATTGAAGCTAATTATAAATATCTTTATCAAAAATATAAAACAATTCAATTTTCTTTATAGTATATCTGCAAATTTGGATTATTCTTATTTAAATATATACTTAGTATTTATTTCTTTTTATACAAATTATGTTACTTTGATTACCTAAAATTAATTAGTATCTTTTAATTAACATAAATTAAATGGATCTTATAAATTCGGCGTCAATAACTGTGTTAAGCGTGATTTACACGGGGCGACTTTTATTTGCTAGAAGCCGCGTCTAGTGACGTCATTAATTCGCCAGTGAATTCTCTCGACTGTGCTGCTATTCGCTTGAAGCAAGCTTCTTAATTCGTCCGCGAGTTCGCTGATGAAAGCTTCTTGTACACACTTGGTTTTTATTCGCTAGCGATTAAAATTTTGAAGTCGCAGCGTTAAGTGATCACTAGTGATCAAGCGAATAGTTGATTACAAAGCACAACAGCAGCTCGAAGTATGTCATTCGATGACATAATTATTCTCTGATGCTTATGGTCTGAGGGGTCCGAGATGTTCCGGAAAAATCCGTCTTTTCAGGCTGATGACTTAAAAATTTACTCTGAAAGAGCAGCAAGAAGCTAGCGACAAGATAGCGACAAACGTCGAAAGTGGTACTCGCCGCGACTGTACGCTATAAGAACAAACCCGCGTTTAGAAGAAGTTTTTAGTAACGAATTCGCTACGACGTTACTAGACGCGGCTTCTAGCAAATAAACGTCGCCCCGTGTAAATCACGCTTTACAGTTATTGGCGTCAGTTTGCCAAGACGGTTAATATATAAAGCACCAAATCTATATTATGTCCGGATATTAAAATCTATCGAAAAGATTTCTATGAGATTCTTTAATCTAGTATTTATGTTTTGTGAGAAAAGTTGTTCACAATTTTGTAAATTGTAAAACAGATAATTTAATGCAAAAACGACTGATTCGCAGTATTGCATTGAATATAGAAAAATAGTAAATCCGTTTATTTGAATGTTAAGACAAGCAGCTGTATTTGCAGCGTCATCAAACAATTCTATTTATATTAAAAATTCCCACAAAAAGACGCTGGTCTAGTTAATAGCTCCTAATTCTGCGGTGCCGTAATTTTGGACGTGTTCTGTTTAGGAACCGGAATTAAATCCCTCACTTTCGCGGCCGTTGAGATTCGTTGATGCGTGCGCTTGGAAGAAGCTCAGGTAGAGGGTAGACTTTTGTTGAAGTTTCGCCATTCAAAATGCCGTGGAGATACGTGGAGGAGGTTAAACGGTGGAGTGCATATACTTGGAATAATAGCGATGCCGCCAGATGCGCTGCGCCTGACTCCCTGACTCCATCTTGAATTATCTCGTGCTCGATCCCTATGGAGCTTCCCCCTTCGTGAATGTGTATATATGTATACGCGTGTGTGCATGTCGCGCGCGAAACAGGGTTGGGGCGCGAGCTGTTCTTACAGTCGGTGAATTACGCCAGGAATCCGTCATAACCAATGTAATATAGCGGAGATTGGATCTCTCGATGGCATATCACGCTCCCCCTCGAAAGAGTCCTACTTGAGCTGATGTTATCTTTGCAGATTACACCAGGTGTATTTTTATGATGCTTCGCAGCAAACGTGAAGGCACTCGTGAGGGTGCTTTGATTAGCCTTGTAATTAATCGTGCGCGTTATGAATTCTTTTTATCGATCCAAATTTTTAATTATTGAGAAGGAAAGATTCTTTTGACATTATTTCTAACGGTATAATATCCTTGATGAAATTAGAAGACGGAAAATTTTGTTAGAGCATTGTTTCGATACTTTTTTTAAGGGAAATTACTCCGAATTATATACATAACTGGTATTATTATTTTCCAATGATTACAAGGTAAAAATAAAATTAGAAATTACTTGAAGCGAAAAAGTTTGTTACATTTGTTTATAAATCTTTTATCATAGACACGAATATTTATGTGTGTTTTACGCGTTTTTGTAATCTCTCTTTTTAAATATTGATACACTCCAAAAATTCCATGAATATGTAATAGAAAAAAATTTCTGCGCAAATAGACACGTATTTTTGGTTCAGGTTATATGTTTGCATCCTCGACTTGGCCGCCATTGAGAGGTAAGCCCAAATGCGGCCGAATGTTCGCCCGACCATGCATCATTTTTAGCTTTGGTGCAATATACCAGATTATCTACGTGTAACTGTCTCGGGCTCTATAGAGCCTAACAATAGCTATGTTGCTTCTCTATTTCTTGAAGAGAGAAATGTTTCAGATAAATAAGAGATTCAAGTCGCTTTGTCAAGAAGGCAAACATACATAGCCTAATATTATTAAAATTAGCATTTTTCTATTGTAACTAAAAAAACAGATTCTCTTCAATATTATTGCGCAAAAACTGATGTATAACATGACAGTATCTCGAAAAAAATAATATTTTTGGATACGACACCTTTTTTTCGTGAATAAATCTGATCTTGACTTTGACATGTTTTCAGAACAATGATTTTAAGTAACTTGCAGAAGATTTTAATTGTCACTCACTTTGTCCACTAAAAATATATAAATAGAGTATGCGAACAAATGTTGAATCTGGATAATCTAAAGTTATTGAATAAACTCTACATTATTTTTATGTTTGTTGTACGCGAAAAATAAATATATAAGCAGGAAAGAAATAGAATTGATAAATTAAACGCTTTGTATTTAAAGTCTTAATATTTATATAGACGGTCTTGTTTCCAATCATATTGTTTATAATACGCGCGCTTATACATGCGTAACTCACTATATATATCGGTTATTGCGAAGAGTGTTGCTAAGGTCTCGGTAGTCTAAAGGCTCAGGACGCTCACACGGAATGTAAGAGATCCGGGTTCGACTCCCGGCCGAGGCAATATTTTTC
>NW_017305800.1:4530124-4555758 GCF_001594115.1 Trachymyrmex septentrionalis | reverse complement strand
TAAATTTTCAATATTAGAAAGTGGCTCAATGTTAAGAAGGTTAAGTAAAAAGGAGCATACAGCCACGCTAGAGATGTCAAAAAGTTATAATTCAATAATAACAATGTACATAGTAGACGTTTCGGTCACCATTTGACCATCCTCAGTACAAAATAAAAATAATAATAACCTTAATAATAATAACTATTTAAATTAAAATTCGCATCGATGTCCGCATTTAACAATTAATATTTTTTTATTACAATCAATTAACATAATTTCAGACCGAATTAACATTAGATGTAATTTTCTTCTTATTTCCATCGTGTGGAATCATTTTTTATTTGTAACAATTATCGGCCTGTCGCAAGTTCCAAAAACGACGACGAGCCGCCGCAGAGAGACACGCAAGTGGTAGTTTCTATTGTAAGGCAATATATTTTTTGAAAAACCGTTTCTCGTCAATTTTATTTTCGTATTCTAATTATTTATATCCGATGAATTTATAATAGCAAAGTATACACTTACACGTATCCCGCGCACGGAACTATCCTGCATGCCGGACACTTGACAATTTTGATCACTTGAGATTTTCCGTGACAGTAATGCCACGGCCTTATTGTTGGTCTATTTGTAAGAAATAAGGAAAGGAGAAGGAGGAATACGGAATTGGAGGAGAGGTGGAAGGATTTTTGAGTGGGGCTGAATTTATTGTTCAAGGAGAGGGAGGTACACGTCAGGAAACCGCTCGGTATCACTTTGTTTATTTAAAACGTTTCTTTGTGTTTTTATATGTATCATTTCGGAAATCAATCTTTTGTAATATGCCCTTTCTGAATCTAATATTCTTGTGTTATCCCAGTCCATTACATGTTCGTTGTCCATCCTATGATTTGAAATCACCGAAAGAGAATCGATAGGTTTTTTAATATCGTTGATATGTTCTTTCAATCTGGTTTTTAATTTTCGTTTGGTTTGACCTACATACGAATAGTTACAGTTTTTACAATCAATTTTGTACACGACGTTAGAAAGTTCTTCTTTCTTGGCCTTATCTTTCCCCGTTTTTATGTACTTATGTAAATTGTTCATAGGTTTATAAGCTGGCTGGAATTTATATTTATTAAGAACTAAATTAAATTTTTCCGATGCCCCTTTAATATAAGGAATAGGAAAATGTTTTCTTTCGATAATATTCAAATCACAATTCTGATCACAATAGCTTATCGTTTCGAAATTATCTTTATTCGATAGACTTTTTATTCTATTTTTAATAATTTTAAATACGAGTTGTAATGGATATCCGTTGCGGAGGAGGGAGTTGATTAAGGATTCCATATTTGCATGATGAAATTTTGGATGCGATAGGAACAAGACTTTGTCTACTAATCCAATCACTACTCCTTTTTTATGTGTCATAGGGTGGTTGGAGAAAAAACTGAGAAATCTTCCTGAGTGTGTAGGTTTTTTATACAAATCAAACATGATGCCACCACCATCATACAAAAGTTTTACATCCAAAAAGGTGACACCCAACTCATCACCGTGATCGATCGTGAATTTTATGCGTTCGTGATACGCGTTAAAAGAATCTAAGATGTTATTAATCTCATCTTTGGGAGCAGCTAGCACTATGTCATCTACATATCTATAATAAAAAGACATGTGCACCCTCAAGTTGCTAAAAATACTAATCTCCAAGTCCTGAATCACCAGGTCCGCCACAATTGGTGACAATGGTGATCCCATGGGCAGCCCAAAAATCTGTTCATAATACTCGTCATTAAACCTAAAGTATGCTGACTCTAAAATGATCGAAATAGCTCTTTTGAATTCCTGAATTGGAATGGAAGTGTTTTTCTCCATTTCACTCCATCTACTCAAAACGCTATTTACAACCAATTCCATGGGAATGTTTGAGTACATGGATGAAATGTCGAGGGAAACTATTTTATAACCTTCAGGTAACAATAGACCGTTAATTCTTTTGACTAATTCGTAGCTATTCTTAATTAGTAGACGTAAATTCAAATAAAATCTTTAAATATTACTGCAGTTACAGTCGATAGCTAGAGTGAGTTTGGAATGTGGTTACACGTGCGACAAATTAAATTTAATAAATTCTTTACAGTTTTTAAAAATACTTATTAGCACCATTAAATTGTTTATTAATTTAATTTCTATTATTACTATCTCAGTTTTAGTTCAGCATTAGATTTTAATTTTTTCAAAAATTAAATCGGCGCTTATATATTGTAGTTTATAGAGCTGTACATAATATACAGCTATGCAGGATATGTATATAAATTCATTATCGCTCGGCGCGAAATTATTAAGTATAAGGATCTAGCTTAGACTAAATAAAGCATTGTCCTATTTAATTGCATATTTCCATATCAACGACTCAGAATTTTTTGATTAAATTTATTAGAATTCTAATTGAGATAACCGAAATTCTGGTTGATATAATATTTCTGATAAATATATTAGAATTCTTATTTTTACCAGAATAATTATATCAATCAGAATTCTAATTATCCCAACTAGAATTCTCTAGTATATTTAATTAGGAAATTCTGATTTGCCCAGTTTCCACCAGAATGACTATTTAATCCAACTAGACCATTTTTCTCAATGCATATAATATATGGATATGTATAACAAGTCCATATCCAACTTATGTCGAAAAAATGAAAGTAAAATCTACAGTTAAATAAAGAAATGAACTAGAAGTTTTCTAATGTTTCGTTCTACCTTTTACATCTCTATACAGTTTCACCAGTCGAAAAATAATGACATAGTTATGGAATATTTACATTTTGTTTTGACTCTTTTTTATTACTGTGTAGTTTCCTAAGTTTCAGGTAATGAAATGTTAGGTGCCGAAATGTGTTAAATTGTACCCAAGCCGAATTCTGTTTTTTCTTGTGGTTCCTTTGCCGTGGATGCCGCCATGGCGTTTATAGGAATTTCGGAAAATTTTTATCACAACTGCAAGATGAAAAGAACCGATAGATTTATTTTGTTCTTACGTTGAAAAAAAAGTATTATTAAATCTTATTTCATCCTTATATAATATTATAATTATTTTGATCGCTTTATACAATTTATTTTTGTAGAGTATGTTTTGACTCTAGCAAGAACTAGAAATAATTTAATTAAAATTCATTTGATTCGTGATACTAGAAGGACATTAGAATATTTTATTTATTATTTTCAAGCAGAACAATTCAATTCTTACATATAATAATTTGTCATAAAAATTTTTTAGAAAAAATACACATAAGAGAAAAGAAAGTTTTTCGGTGAAAGCAAATCTTAATACCTAGTGGTACCTAAAATAACATTCAAAAATACAATTATCAGTTCTTTAAACTGTTTTTTATTCCTTAAAAAAAAAACAAATACCTTTTAAAATAAGAGGATAATAGAATAAGGATAAAAGAATTATCAGATAAAGATCAAATATAAATGTATAAGCAAACAGATAACTCTTTCACTACGAAGAGTGACATAGAAGAATTGACAAAAGATTTTAATGACTACAAAATATGCATTTAACCGATTTCTTAGACTTTTTTTTAGACTGAAGAAAGTAAAAATATTTAGCATTCAAGTCTTTAGCTCGTCAAGAAAGTGCTTTTGTAAATATATATCCAAATTTCATAAGTTTTCTTAGGTTTGGTATTTAAGAAAATTTTACATTCTTTTGAATAATACATTAACTTTTAAAGTCGCTCGTAATATAAACAATTATCGTCGTAATATAAACAAATTTTTATTAAAAATATAGTAAAATAACAGAAGAGTTTATTTATATTAGTATTTTATATTTGATAATGAGAGATAATTCAAAAAGGCATATAAGAGCCTTTTATATGTCTTTTTTTAGTAATATGGTGGATATACAAAAGTTATGCGTTTCACGGGTTTCCTACGTGTCCAGATCCATTCTTGAACTGCCGAAGAGCAGCCTGATACTGATAAAGTCTTCGCCCTGATAAAGTGGACTGCAAGGTCACGAAACATTGGCATTTCGAAAATGGATCTGGACACGGAGGAAACCCGCGAAACGCATAATTTTTATATAGAAAGCACCCGTGGAGGCTTCAAGAATATTATGGTGGATATACATTTAAATGTAATCAAATTCTATTTAATTTTATTTTAAATGTAAAATAACAAATAAGTTAACAAAATACCATTAAAAATATACAAAATTTTTAATTCCGTTTTTTAGTAGGATTTATTGAATACAAAATTCTATTAATAAGATTTCTTTTCTTCAATTCATTTGAATTAATCAGAATTCTAAAAGTCAAATATTTATGCTGTATATCTCTATTATTTTGCTATTCGGTACTATTAAATTTTCATTTTATATAACGTTCTAATTGTACATATACTTTTGATGATAAATTCTTTTTTATTGATATCTAATGAACCTATACTACATGACGCAGCGTGAAAGATATGAGATTAGATGATTATAGTTTGCGTGATTGAGCAAATCGTCAGTTCGTCTATGAACGACGTGACGGAGTGATTAGAACAATGACGGAGCACCTACCTGTTGCTGTCTCCATTTAGATACTATCATGTACAATACATCAGTAACGTTAGGATGGCAATATTATGGGAACTAACAAGCATATGGTCGGGTCAATATCATAAGCATAAACGCGAGCTCGCATCAGTGATGCCCTCGCGTTTTACCTGATCGTTGGGGGAGTAAAGCGGGCGCCCTTTGACGATGAAATCAAACGAAAATCCGCCATATGCGCGAGCTCGCGCTTATGAGAATACTTGAGTTTCCGATTAAAGGAAATTTGACATGGGAAGTTTGCATGAAAAGCGCTTTGCGCGATGTATCGGCTGTTCACAAAAATTTCTCAACGGGTATACACTTTATAGTAATTTGTTTTAACTTTCTATTTTCTCATAAAATCACAACGTCATGAAAATAGAAATATTAGGTTGAGTAAAAAGTCATCGCGTATTTTTTAGCTCAAAGTTGTATATACAATATCGTCGTCAATAATGAATGAAATTCAAATTTAAAAAAAGGGTTTTAAAGCTTGAAATCTCTACTTTTAAAAGCTTATCACATTTTTTAAGTTTATATGAGTTTGATAATTTTTACATACCAAAAACTACGAGCTGAAAAAGACGAAAAATTTTCTTCTCACTTTGTGGATTTGTAACGTGTCCAAAACGAATTTGAGAAAATTTTCGATTACCTATCGTGAAAGCTTGATACTTTCCCTACAAAATCGTTTTTTTTAAATATTCCTACGACTTTTGATTACTGAGTTATCGCGGATTAAATAAAAGAATTATTTTGACTTTAATTGCTCATAACTCCATTAAAAATTGTCGTATCGTATAATTTAAAAAAGAGATTTTTAAAGCTGAAACTTTACTCTATCAAGATATATTTATATTGTTGGTAAGAAAGTAATTGCGGTTTTTACTGATAGATGTCTTTTAAAAAACGCGATGACTTTTCACTTAACCTAATATTATTCTTACAAGAGTTACAGTTTAGGATCAAATATTTTTTTTCTAGTCAGACATTGGTTTTCACCAAGGTTTGGCTAGTATAACAATACGTCGTAACAGTGGCCCGTCGACTTTTAACCCTTTCCGGCTGCCCGGTGACCATGAAGTTCTCCATTATGGAAGACAGTGAAATGACGCAAAAAAAAAACGAGGACTCGAAGACGTTGACGCCCGTTAGTCGGCCGGAAGTTCAGTGTTATGAAAATCAGACGTCGTGTCGGTTGATCTGGCATACGTAACGGACTTTTCGCTGTTTTCGCGTTCTTCTCCTGTTCTCAAAGTGGGCGGTACAGAGTGTAGAGCGACAAGTAGTTACACCGGCTAGTAAATCAGAAATCAGAGACGGCGCACCTTGAGAAAGAAGACGAAGGAGCTCCTTGAGGAATACCTTACAAGACGCGCATCCATCCTGGGCGGAGACATCCGGCCTCTTGTTACGCATTCATCTATGCGCGAGAGACTACTTGAGATTGTCGTTATATCAGAAGAAAAAGAGAGAGAGAGAGAGAGAGAGAGAGAGAGAGAGAGAATAAAAGGTAAGACATTCGGTGGGAACCATTCCTGAAACCAACTTGCAAAGGAGAATTTTATAATTCAACGTACTTTTGATAGAAGAATCTTTATAGTTTGATTCTTTGTGAAAAGATTAAGTTTCGGTTGTACATTTAATATTGTTGACATTTAATATAAAAAATAACAATCATAAATCTTAATATTTTTAACATAATTATATAAAATAAAAATAATCAGTTTAAGAGCTCAACCAAGATATTTTTCGCTATCGTTAATAAATTATATTTAACTAATTATATTTAACTAAAAATACAAGTACAGACGTTTTGACCTTCTATTCATCATTTTCAATGATACATATAAAGTCTACATTAAAACAATGTGACATATCAAAATTTCTAGAACAGTCAAGCGATTATAAAACCTCAATCCTGAAGCAACACCGTATACAATACGAATACCTTGATATGATCGCAAGAAGTTATATATTTGTATTTTTAGTTAAATATAATTTGTATTATTTATTAACGATAGCGAAGAATATCTTGCTTGTGCTCTGAGCCCTTTAACCGATTATTTTAATTATTTAATGAGCATTGAATTACTTATTATATAAAATAATTTACATGACATAATTTTTATTCATAATTATACATTTCAACTTTTATCATAATATTGTTAAAAATTAATGAATTTGTATATTTCTTTAGCCATAGTTATATATTCATTCTCTTATGTATTTATCCCCTTGTTTACATCGACGTCATTTAAGTTTTTAGCAAAATGATTTCTAGCAAAAAAAAAATTAATACGAAATAATTTCTACTACAATATTTTTTAAATAAAAACTCTTGAATCTTACATATTCGTGATTATACGTAAGTGAAATTAAGTTGGGTAATATTTCTTTATTGGAATGGGGTTTACTTTGAGATTCCTGCATTGCAATGGCCGATCATTTCAACGAGACCACTCCCACGTCGGATGCTCAAGAAAAATGTCTTCTTGCATGGATCATGTGGGCACCGTGCAGCATGTAAGAAGCATCCCCGTCAATTCTCGTAGTCGTCCACACTGACTGTGAAGCGCAGCTTTGAATGGCTGCTCTGAAAAAGCGCAGCGACCCCGACCAAGTGACGTAACTCGAACCCGCTGTCAGCACTGACAGTGTGCTGACAGTCGATTCTTTGTCAGCATTGTCGATCTCATCTACTCTTACACTCATTTTACTTTCATCTCCTTCTTTTACTTAAGATAAAAGTAAATTTTTTTAAAGCTGATCTTTTTATGATTATTTAGATGATTATTATTAGTGGAAGTTAAAAATATTCTCTTGTCCTCCATCAAAATTTTCTGTTATTTCAATAATTTTAATAAATCAAATAAAAATCGATTAACTCTACATTTTCTACTTTCATTTTAAACGTAAAAAAAATAATGTAAAAATATATTTAAGTTTAATAAAAATATACAAACAAGTTAAACTGCGAAATCCTCAATATATTTTATTGTGCCATTCTATGAAATATACATTGGACATTTTATCAATTGAGATATCTCACTTTTACATTCAGATTAGATTAGTACAACGACTTTGATATGTACTAAGTGCGCACTAGTTCTGTCATTGAAAAATGTTATTAATATACAAGATTATATCTACCGTTCTACATTATAATTTTTTTTTCAAAATATTGTTTATTTTTTTTATTTATTTTTTTGTAATTGTTTGTGCAGTTCTTTCTTTTCTGTCTCATCTATTCTTCTCCATGGGGAGCCACAATCTCCTTCTAACAAACTCTCATCCCTTTCATAAGTTGCGCGCCTTTTTTCGCCGGTTCTTCTTAGTCTCTTAACGAGACCCCCGTCCCATTTCGCTTCTTCTTTGCTTCTCGAATTTCCATTGGCGGTGTTTCGCCTTCCCCTTTTCATTCGTGTCCTCACCAAGGCGATTCGCCTTTTGACGAAATGCTTCTTTAGTTTGGAAACGCACGTCATTCAATACTCCCACACCAAACAAAGAGTTTCCGGAAGCGAGATTTAACTATCTCACTACATCGCAGGTAGCTTAATGCTGATTTACCCACTTCACGTCAAACCTGTATATACCGACGAAAATATCTTCGTTTAAAAGAGACAAAAACAAAGCATTATTTTATTATACATATATAATTTGATGCTCAATCAGACATCCAGAGTTAAAAAGATATTAATATACTGTAAAAACCGTAAATAAATTTATTGCAAAAAATATCACCTCGGTTGGGAGGATATAAAAAAATATTTAGTTAATGGGGCTTGCAATGTCAAAGAAAAAGCGAAAATATTTTGTTACGGCAAAATATTTGAAAAAAAATATATAGAGGTACTAATGATGTGAAACCTTCGTCAAATTGCACATCTGACGGACAGTCGTAAAAGTCGGCGCCATGAGGATCATAAGATACTGTGAGAATCTTCGGCACATCGTAAAACATAGCGGAAAATGATTCATAGTGTAACTAGTATAACTTAGGTCACGTTACACATTTATTCAAGGTCACGCGCAGACGCGCACGAATTAAAACAAAATATAATTTTATAATTAATTATAATTTGAATTATAATATATTTGTATAATTAATCGGGAACTTGAAAAAATTTTTACGAATTAAATTAAAAA
Organism: Trachymyrmex septentrionalis; assembly: GCF_001594115.1. NCBI lineage: Eukaryota > Metazoa > Arthropoda > Insecta > Hymenoptera > Formicidae > Trachymyrmex > Trachymyrmex septentrionalis. The sequence goes on along the minus strand of NW_017305800.1, from coordinate 4,547,042 downwards.
TTATTTGGCAAAAGTGGATGGATAATAAGCTCTTTTGCATCTAATCTGTATAAATAGATTACTTTGCTATCGTAAGTGTCATTAATGAGAAGCAGATAATTGTTAACCAGTAGTAGATTTTACTAATCGGTCGCTATCAATCAATCTTCCAATTTTTGTCGACGGAATGACGCGAGATAAACGAAAGATAGGAAGAATTCACGCGGTGAGACGTGATTCATACGAAGTATAGTACGCGTCGTTCTAAGGCAAGGGATGGCGTGACGAAGAGAGAAATTCAGGGGAGAATGTACGAAAAGGAGGGAAAAAACGGAGCGCACGTGTTTCTTGTATGGAAGCGTTCACACGAGGACCATCGTCCTCGTCGGTTAATCTAATCATTCGAATATAAGGTACATCATGTATACAGGGTGTTTCTCGCTATCTACAGATTCTTCATAAACAATTTGTAATGTAATCTTTGTTATAAACATAATCGCTGATTATTTAATTTAACTAATCTTATTGTTATAGCAACAAAAAATTATTAGTCTTCAAAAAGTTTTAGTATTAATTATAATAAAATAATATATGAAAAGACATATATGACGATTAATCCCTGCCGTAAATGTTTTGTAATACCCATTTGACGTAAACGGGAACCGTCAATGTCCGGGGTGTTTTCAAGATATTCATAATTTAAAAAATCGTATGTAAACAAAAATTATATCCTCGTTTCGCACGGTAAGAGATAAGGTAATATATAAATACCTTTTCCTTTTTAGTGCTAAATATCCTTAACATTAATATTAAGTATTTCAATATAATTCTTAATTTATTACTTTACCATTTAATTTGCAACACGAGAAATCTGGAACAGCCTGTATACTAAGGTGAGCAGCGTCGTTCCTTTGCCAACTCCTTATCCCGCGACGCCGCCCTCGGCGACGACGCCTGATCTCTATTCGCTCCCGCGGCATACGACATTTCGCAGCCGTGTCAATGCGACCCCCGTTGAGAATTCCATTATCGCGGTTACGATTTATGCCCGTCCCGACTCGCGAATGACGTGCGGCGCACTCCTCGTTGAGATGAAAGCGAGCATCATCATCCTGGTGCTCCCTTTGTGCTTCGCCGATGGCGCGTGGAATGTATGTCGCAGGGCGTGGGTGGTTTCCATAAGCGACGCTATTTTCCCGCCGTGCGACCTTACGCGGTTGGACATCGTCTGATTTATAGTGATCGAAAAAATGACGGGTTGGGAATCGCGCGATGTGCCGCGAATGTGATATTATACATCGATTTTTACAATAATTGAGAATCACGAAATACAATTAAATGCGTCGTGGATGCATCCTAATTGTATTTTATGATTTTTAATTAAAAATTTCTGCGACTAAATGTATTTTCCTTGAAAAACATATTTTAATGCGAGACAGTTTTTAAAAATTTATTACAGAAAAATTATCATTTGTCTTATTTTTTCAATTGTTACGTATATTAAAAATCGAGAAATCTGAGGCAAACTTATATGCTATAAAAAAAAATTAATGCAACATAGAAAGAATGTTGAAAAAAATCCACCATTAAATATAAACATATCATATAATAGATAATATCAATATGTGTGACGATTAAATTACTGAACTTATTATTAAATTAAACATATCTGTAAAAAAATCAAATTCCGGTAAAATTAGTTAGTTTTTATATATATTAGCTTGTAGTGTACAAGAGATGTCATAGATACATAAGGATTAATAATAAATAGGTTTGGAGTTATATAATAATGTTATAATACTAATAGAGTTACAATATGTAGAATTTGTATTCACATACAAAGCAAAAACTTTGATACACATCTTAAAAAACTATCCATTATTGAATCTTGTGTCTATGACATCTTTTATTCATCACATTATAAGCTATTTTATGTGAAAACTAACTCATTTCACCAAGACCCAATTTTCCATATAATTATAATCCTTTGAAAATTAACTATTTGTATACAAACGTTTTTTTTTATCCACTTGTCTCTTTAAATTTGCTATGTATGATGTGAACTTGATGACGCGGGAGATAGAGGAGAGATGTAGTACCACGTGTTAATGGAGCCGTTAAGAATCGAAGAGGAAGGGGATGTATGCCCACCAGAGATCAGATCACCACGCCTTCCGCGACATCCACCTATACGACACCCGCATGCGCGATGTGCCCTGCGATGTGCCTTGTGGTGGTCGTTCGTGCCATAATGGTATAACACGTGACGTATACTCAACTGTACGCGATACATGCGACCTGTTCGACGGGGGCGTATCCTCGCATACTCCACGTGTGAATTTCTGCCGGCGCACTTCGTGCAACAATGTGCTTGGGATTCTATATCATTACGCTTAATAAATATATATGCACATAAATATATGTGTTCTGAAAATAGCGCGCGATTCTGAACCGTGGTTAAATTTCGGTAATGTCACTAATTATACAGTGCAAATTTTGATCAGTTTTTTATTTCTCAACAAGTAATAGATTTCTCAAAGTAATAGATATTTATTGTAGGATTTTTTATACTTGGTACTGAAAAAAGGATGTTTTCCAAAAAATGCCATTACCCTTCAATTTTTAGAAACTCCATTTTGAATTTCTCATGTAACGCACAATGATATATATTATATATATGTATACAATATATATTATAAATTTAAATATTTGTTACAGTATAAATATTAAATTGCTTCTCAATTTAATGTGTATTAATATTACTACTCAGTAATTCAGTTGCATTTCTAAGGCCCAGCGATCGACATTACGATTAACTCTTAAGAGGTTCAACTTGTTTCTCATCTCTTTTCAATTCTAGAATTGGAAATCACATTGGTTTATTTATTTCTAGAATTGGGAACCACATCCGTTTATTTATTGATACACATTGTGTTTTCTTTCTTCAAGAATATACGAGTAGTATCACAAAATCGGAGCAATATGGAGAACAGAGAGAACGACGCAAAAAGAAATGTTGCGCATCGATATCTTACGCCGTTATTGTCTGTAATTTCGCTTACAAGGAACAATGTATGGGTAATTATTAATTTATCGTACTGTCATGTATCGAAAACCGTGAAGAGTCGACCGGCACGGAAAAAATACGAGGGAAGCGCCGTGCCTTTAGCGTCGCTGAAGTACGAAGTTGCGGTGGAAATTGTACAGCGCGTCATGCAACCCGCTTGCACGAAACGCATTCACCCTCGCCTCCAACACGTGGCTCACATGAACGTTCATGAGAACTCACGATGCCGTGCAATCGTCATATGGAGCTCATTAGTCAACTAGCCGATGACGCGCGATACCATTCACGCTTGAGTGCTCGTATAGTCGACATACATGAACGCATCAACGAAGTAGTTCGAGCGAATTATCAGCGCGCATCCTTTAATTTTAAATTAATATAGAAGTAAAAAAATTATTCGGTCAAACTGTCTTCAGGTAAGAGACTTAAACGCCGCTTTCAAAATTTTACTTTATATATATATCACAAAAAAAATTTAGTGCCTTCAGAAAAACTGTTTAGTTGAGGTATTTTTTGACAGCAACCAAATATTTTGTTTGTACAATGAAGAATTTATAGTTGCTTTTGCAAAATGTACTTTTCTACTTTGTAAATAATAAAAGTATTTGTTTATACCAACTGAACAATTTAATTTGCACATTAAAATTACACTTTCATTTAATACATTTTAATAAAAAGTTTTTGTTTGGTATATTTTAAATTTTTATTGTTACAGTAAAATCTTGATTCATGTACGTAATAAAATGTTTCTCCAAATAATAGAGTATCTGTGTAAAATTATTTTATAATATATCTTTTTCCATATTCAGATTTGAACATGCAACTTTATCGTGTCTACATAAATCATAAGTAAGAGAGAGATTCATGACGTATTCTACTTTGCATAAATCATAAGTAAGAAAGAAACTCATGACATATTTTATTTTGTAATTTGATAAATGTTTGGCGAATCGCTGTACTAGTTTCAGGGGTGTGTCGGAATATTGTACAGCGTATCTCACAATATCTGCTACTTTTGTTGCATTGATTAACAAAAAAAGTTGATTAAGTAACCTGCAGAATAGGTATTATAATTTTTGACGTTAAACTTAAATGTGTAAATAAAAATATCTTATCACGTCAAATTTTTGGACACATTTTTGAAGGTTTCAATCTCATGTTTCTAATATGTGATAGAACATCTTTATTTACGGATTTGGATTTAGCATATCAAATATAAGAAATATTTTGATTAGTTATTTGATTCAAGCTTTTTCTGTTGACCAGTGTAATGTACTCAAAAAATTAAATTTAGCTGATCTATAATTGAAATGAGAGAGAATTCGCGATCGCGAGAAAAAGCAACAGTGGAAAACTGTCGCTCTGGAATTAATAGAAGCAAGAGTAGCCGATGCAAATTCCACAATAGCACGCAGCGGGTGCTTGCGATATAAATATTTGTCTCGCGAGAGAGCACAAAAGGGTGTCAGGGCAAGTGCGAGTTGCCGCGGGGGATGGAGTACCTCGAGAAATAATAATGTGTACGTGTGTGTGAGCGCGTAAGTGTGAATATGCGAGGTCGAGGAGTTCTTCAGTCGGAGTCGGAGAAAGCCCTCTCCGGTACTCGAAAGACAAAAACACCTTGGCCAACAACGGCCCGCATGTCTTCGCCTTTCTAGAGTTTAGAGAGAGTTTTGTGGGAAAGTTTGTCAGACTTCTCCCTGTCTTTCAGTTTGATTCTTCGCGGAAATGTTTATTGGGAAATGGAAATTTCTGTAATTTTTGTACATATAAATAATCGTAATAATATCATTCAAAAACTGTATTTCGCAGAATTTTTATTAGTTAAAGAAATGTAGCTTGTTTAATGATTTTCAAATAATTACTTATTTCATTTTAATTTTATATACGGCCTTTTATCTCTTGCGTTATTATTATATTATTTATTAATTCCATATTTTTAATTTTAATATTTTATTTTATTATTTATTTACCATATTTATTACTTCTTTATTAATTTCCAGACATTAATAAAAAAAATTCTCAATTTTATCAAATAAATATAGAATAACGATTAACGTGTGAAAATTAAATGAAACAAATATTCTTGAGTAATTAGCAATGGATAATGATTGATTCGTTCATAAATGCGAGTAACGTCCGACATAAAGATTTTCATTTTGCCTAGCGGATCCTTTCCGAACGAAAAGCGATCCTCTTCTTGTTGACGATCGTACGTCTATATTCACAACGGCGCATAATGGTGGCTCTTCGGGATGGCAAGGACAAATCACTTAAGACTCGACGCTGCCGAGCGACGTTGGTATGGCGCTGGTGCTCGATAGCTCGCGATGTGACAAATTACTCCTCCATTATAAGTCCGCCGATGACGTGCAGTGTCGGTGATAAAATATGGAAAGCATTCACCCGTCGAGACTTAATTAGCAAAAGAGTATCTGGGCGTCTTAACAGTAACGAGATGGAGACTCGCTTACTTGCGCGACTTTAATTGCCAAACATCAAATAATTATGATAAACCGAACATATTGAAGCGTTTGCATATGCAAATCGAAAGAAAACTAAATTTCGGAGTCTTCATTTTTAATTATTTGCTCGATACTTTATACGGTTGTTGAGAATTGGCTGAGTTTATTGTGACCATTTGTGATAGTCTTTCGCTGTTCGATAGCGAGCTGTAGACTTGATATATTATAGTTCAGATTTCTTCACCGAAAAGTGGATAGAATAGATAGATAGCACAAAAAATAACATAGTATTAGAAAATTTCCAGGATCGTTGATTTCGAATTCGGATACAAAATTTAAAAATAAAAAATGGCTGAACCAAGCGGACGGAAATGCTAAAAATCCTCCGTTTTCGACAAAATGTAGTTTTACATTGTTTTCGAAGTCAATGGTTCTAAACCGGATACAAAATTTCTAATTAAAAAATGACTAAACTAATATGACGGATGGCAAATTGATGTTGAAATTATCTTTCGGCAAATGTAGTTTTAGAGGGTAATTCAGGTCGCTGATTCCGAAGTTAGACTCAATACTGCAAAATTAAAAATGTTTGAACCAATATGGCGGACGAAAAAGCTAAAAGTGCGTCGATTTTCAGATATATTTAATACGACGGATAGTATCTTATCTATCAGTTTTTAAAGTTTAATTACATGGCCATGGAACAATGTAACATCATGTAGATCCTTTGATCATTAAACGCAGAGTTGTTAAAAGTTTTCATCAGATCTTCCATATAAATTTGAGAAAAACGTCACATAGGCGTCGCCTAGAACAGTAAAGTTTAACGCAGATTTTCTGTATAACATAATAGAGATCTGTTCGACGCCAATGTTAGCGTCACTATTAGTGACCTGAAGAACCGTCATCGAAATTCACTCGTCTTTATATCACGCAGCAGCCGTTAGATCAAATCTCAAACCAAGCCGGAGATCCGTCCGGATAGAGATGCGACGACATTTCCACTTCGTTTTGTGGGCGTGCGTCCCAAGGAGTCCACAGAAGCAGGACATAGGATCGGCTGTTGAAGAGGGGCGGAGAAGCGGATAGTCTTTGAATGGATGCAGCATTCAATGTTTTATCGAGGATCTACGTTGGCTGAATACCTCGGTCGACTACCTTTGTACAGATCGCGTTGCGAGATTCTTCTTCGTTTGTGGAATAAGAGAGTGGGAGGAGTAACGAATCGCAAAGAACGAAGGATATACCGGGCTCTCCCTCTTTATCTCGTCGTTGAGTGGATATTTTTTCGTTGTGACGGAGGTAGCCGCGCACAGGTGGTACAGCTTCTTGGTACCCTTACGCACCACTAATTTCCCACTCGTTATCCTCCGTAGGTGGTCATTCAGCGTGCTTTCAGAAGGGACATTTCCTCCGCATTTTGCTTAGCTCATCGATAAAATCTTTTTAATTTTTTGTAAAATTTAAGATTTTACGAAATCCATTTTTACGAATTATTGACTTGCTTTTCAAGTTGCTCTATTTTAGAATAAAATCTAAAATGAATTCACTCCTATGTGCAAAATCTTTTGTATTGTAGATGTTTGAATCACGGAGTATTTGAAATTCCGAATCATTTTAAATTAAATAAATAAATTTTTTTTCTTTCAATAAAAGATTAAAAATTTTCATCCCGTACGTATATCATACATATTCCATTTTTATATTCTTTAAACTTTTCAATATTTTGATACATAATATCCTTATGTTTTCAAGTCATAAAACCCACAACCTTCTGCCTTTCGCACATCCTTTAATATTCCATTGTTAGAATTACGCCAGGCAGCTTCACTGTTTCAACTGCAATGCAATTTAAAATATCTTCTATCGCGAGCAAATATACGAGACCGTTATAGGCGATAGTTTAAAGCAAAAGTGTATTAGAGTCACGTGTACCCCTGCGGGGTAAATGTGTGTCGTGCGTTTGCGTTTGCATTTTTATGACGCTCATCCCGTTCCGGGGTTACACCCCCTCGAGCACGCACTCCTAAATAACGCCGGGTCGCGTCACGTCCGATCACGTCCTCACTGTCAATGCGAGGGCAAAGGGGATTAGTGTTTCAATTATTTGCACAATAAGAAGGGTGATCAGGCGGCGTGCGTGGACCAGCGCTATATCGAGTGGCGGAGTCGCGTGACCATGTTTATTCACCGTCGAAACCCGGCGGTTGCTCCTTTGAATGCCATTCCTCTTTCAAATCGAGCGCACCGCATCGGTAATCCGACCGTGTAACGGTAAGGCCTTCTCCTAACTTATCGGCTCTCACCTGTGTCAGGTTGACGGTTACCTGGTTCCATCTATACAGCTTCAAACAGCATCAAGATAGCGATTTATTAGAAAAACGCCATGTAAACATTTTTTAAAATATATTTTTGAATAAAAAGTTATTTTATAAAAGATTTAAAAAAGCTACAGGAAATTTAAACATATATTAAAAGTACCTCACATTGTTATTATCTTTGTATTTTGCACTTATAAGCAACTTTCTCGTTTCTATAAACATTTCCTTTTTACAAACATTAAGAATATTCTAAGTATCAGAAAATAATAACAAAATAATAAGAAAAGATATATGTATACAAGCTAAATTTGTTAAAGATTTGATGTGCGATCTTAACTCATTATTCGAAGTGGAATACCAGACTGATCGGGTTTCGATTATTCAAACAATAGAAATATTCGATAAAATTTTATTTTACATATAAATTACACACGCACATAAAAAAGTTTTAAATCGGAGATTAAACAATTCTTATGTATTTTGACGCCCTAAAACCGAATCCGATGTGCAAATTGGAGATGAAGCAATTTGGATTAGATTTCGAAGCGTCAAAATACATAATAATATTATGGTTTAATTTCCGGTCAAACATTAAATTTTGTTGTTATAGGCAAATTACGATTAATTGTCAAGGCAGTTGCTACTATATGCATAGTACAATTTATATATATCTCACCAAATATGAATCATTGAATAGTTCGATTTCGAGATGCTTGTCTCTCATAACACATTCGACATTTAGTCCGATGAATTTATTATCATTATTGAATTCGGTCCTGAAAATATTTAAAAAATTTCAAACGATGCTATTATGTACATTCAATATAATAATGTTATAGAAAAACAACAAAAATCTTTCTTTTAAATAAATAAATGTAACTATAAACAAAAAATAGAAACGTATGTTTCTCTTAATATATAATTAAATAATAGTAGGTAAAGAAATTAATTGCAAATACAATTTTGAGAGAGAGAAAGGGGTGGGGAGAGATAAAATTTATTAGACATTTTTCATAAAGTTACCAATCTTTTCACAAAATTCAGAATATTTTTCAAAAATAGAATACAAGGAAATATATTAATTATAATTCCAGTCGTAGACGCATCATTATTCGGAATAGATTGTTATTAGCGATCGCCGAGTTATCAAGACACGGATGAAAGATGGAGAAAATTGTCTGGCTTTCAAGGACGTTCATTACTCCCTAAATTGCACGAGTACTTCACGAGCACCTCCTGTCTGGCGCCACGATAATGAATAACTGGTCAATATCGCCGCACGCGAATACTTAGATTCTCTTCGATCGCCGTCAGCAAAGTTGAATAAATACAATATGATGAAATTAAGCCTAGAAATATTTATACGGCATGTAAAGATGCAGAGAATCGCATTTTGATGCTATTAAACTTACGATTCAATTTTTAACTAAGGTCGTCTTGCATCGATGGATACTAAAATATCCGGATGTAAAACTTTGAATTTTTATTAAATTAATTTAATTGCTCTAATTGTATAATAAAATTAAGTTTTTTAAGCAAAAATCAAGATAAATTAATAAAATTTTCGATCGCAAGAATGCTCGGGTCATAATAATCAGAATATTTTTCATGGCAATGTCTTTATTACAAAGTTGCTGTTAAAAAATGGCGATGGCTTGCACACAGCACTACATATAATATTTTTATAGTAAACATTATTTAGGATGCATGCCTTATACAAGAGTTCTTAGAGATACCGTCTGTAACATACTTAAATGTTTTAGAAATGTACATACGGAAGAGTAAAGTAGAATATAATCGAGACCTTTATAGTCTACAAACGTGAGCAATGTATGTATCCGCAAGATGTATCCGTATACAGGCTGCCGGGAAATTAATGTTGATACTTTCATTTATATTTCTTTCCTTTCGCCGATAAACTTGAAACTTACTTTCCCGTAATTGCTCGTTCATCAAAGAGGCAAAGACGATTTCGGAACACCCCATATGTGTTTCTTCCGAGTTTCAGGAAACGCTTACTCGCGCTTAGGGGTATAAGTGTGCTCGATATTGCATGGCAAGAGGAACTATCTCCAAGGACTGAGGTAATGTGAGAGAACCAGCTAATTGTAATCGTTAAATAATATAATTGATGCTACGGAGAAAAAAAAAACGAGTTTTCTCGTTGATTGAGATACTTCCTTTGTCAGCCTTAAAATCTAGGGAACTTATAGAACTAGGATACGCGCGGAGACGCTGCCGTGACAAGTCGGTCTGTCCATCGCAGCTGCGGGGCCAGCTAGTTACTTTAAAGAATCGCCGACCATTCTCGAACAAAGGCCCTGGCAGTTGCAACTTTTTCATCTACCTCTTCATCACAGAAGCATAACCGCGATAAAAACGAAAGGGACTCTCAGTCAATGATTTTAAAGGCTGTTAACGTTAGAACATTCGGATGCGATTGATTCATCCGCTAACAATCTCGACACATCCCGTAATAGAATATTTCATTTAAATGCTATTTATTTTGTTTTTAACATTTTTTAATTAATGTCTCGAAGTACAAACCAATTATTTTATCATCTAAAATGACTTCTTAAATTTTATTTCATCTGTTGCTAGGCATCTTGTACATATTAAATATTTTTAAGTCTGTTCTACAATAGGATCGTAAGCCGTAAGTCGTAAAAAATTGGCTAATCACAGTTGAATATGAAAAAAATAATCGACTATGATTGGTTAATTTTTTATTATAGAACGGGCTTTAGACATTAAAAGCAATAAAAGAAAATTCCGATTGTTCTAGTGTTAACTGCGATATAATAAACAGTAAAATATTCTATTAAATTCCCTTTGGCGATTAAATTAATCTCTGATCAATGCAAATCTCTTGATACTATGAGAGAGATAACGTTTCTTTACTATATAAAAAAAGATTTACTCTCGTATGTTACACGAAATCGCATCTTATCGATCGATCGATCGACGATCTCTGATGTATATTATTCTGAAAAATAGATAGAAAAATTACCGGCATGTGGGAAGATATTATGAATTATTTCTGTGTTGCGAGATGCAAATCCTTTTATGGAACGTGCGTTAAAATATACTTTCAGCCAAAGTGTTTGTTGCGGTCAAAATATTTGGGCCTTCACAGCGAGACTTCACAGTGAGTGCGATTCGAGATTTTCTTACCGGAGATCAAAGATCAGAGATCAGGGATCGAGGGTCTGTCGCGGGTACATCCTCGACGAGTGCACAAAGGTGGGTACGATTCTCGTTATACGAGATATTCAGTTGCAAAGGCACGTATCAATATGCGCACGTGGGAATCATTGTCAGTGTCAACTAATCAATCTCCAGGTGCGTAATATCGCATCGGGATCGGACATGTCTTTAATTTTATGTTTCATTAGGCACGATTTCCATTTTATCTTGTAGCCACGATCAATGACGTCCAGACAATGCAAAGTCCAAAATCGATATTTAAGATATCTTTTGAATGTTTTTAAAACATTTCTCACGAAGATATCTTTAAGACGTCTTTCAGACATCCTGATTTTCGACTTTATGTTATCTGGGCGGTTACTAATTTGTTATCGTACTTTCAGGCAAATGTAAATTCCGCGTCGAACGTTATATAAAAGCATGCAAAAATTTACTAACACCATTAATGACTTTCTTTAACAGAAACAACAGCTTTGCAACTCTGTATGTGTGTGTTTTGTAAAATTTTTTAAATATGATTAATTTATATATTTAGGTTCAGTGGGGAAATAAAAATAAGAACCGATCATATTAAAGAATTTGACAGCTTTTGCAAAGCTGCTTTTTCTGTTGAACGTAACCAATATTACATTAAAATTGAAAATCGTCCAAGCCGATGCGTGTCATGCACACAAACACGAGCTTCTTATGCACTGAAATATATTTTTAGTAGACTGCGAGTAGCTGCGTTCTCACTTCAAATGCTTGCGAGTAGCTATTAGCGGGTAAAAAAAAACGTTCGACTACTTCGGCTACTACGATCGTCAAAGGCCATCGAGCGGCACTGCACACAAAAGTTTGTACTTTCGCCGTCCAAAGAGTAACTTTCATCTGTCAGCGTTTCGCAATGACTGAGCATCGAGATTTGACTTTTTCATGCGTCGGTCCCGGTCGACCTTTCGGTTCTCGGGTCGGTGGCGCGCGCAGGTTGCCTTGGTCGAGTGAGTTCTTCCTTAGATCCTAAATCATCGTCCTTAAAATTAATTGTTGAGGCAGTTGAGTTGGCAAGAGCAAAAGTATCAGTCGTGTTTATCTCATCGACGACGTTGCCAAAGTCACCTCAAAGAAATCCGCAATTTGCCGATTCGCCGTCGCTGCGGAATCAAGTCTTTCTTGAAGAAGGAAACAATAGTAGTTTTCATAACCCATCATTAGCTGACATTGAATGGCCTGGACCAGACTATTGTCTAACAGACAACTGTAGCAAAAACGTCGCGTGGGTTGTAGCAGATCGAATTATTCTGGATTTTTGAAAACATAGCATGAATTATAGGTGAAGAAATGAGTTCAGCAGCGTTGCGTGATCCCTTGGTGTCTCGCAACACGATTCGTCGATTCGTCTTTCTTCCTTTCACTTTTTTCCGTTATTATCGCGTTCACAATGCGAGGAACTTCATCAGGGCGTCGTAGATGAGTTGGGGATTGATGGTACCATCAGCGGTATATCTGACACCACGCAGCGAGCCGTCGTCGTGACTGACGACGCCATACTCGCCCACGATAAAGCCGTCCGGCGTTCTCTCCTCGACCCTGTACTTCCTATAGTTTCTGCCCTCCACTACGTAACCGACCTTGTGACCATCCTCCGTCGCACCTGGGGTTTCCTCCGTGACAACCAATTGCGGCCCGTGAACGTTACCGTTGCTGCCGACGCTGACCGACTCATCGATTTCATAATTCTGCTCGTGGGGCTCAACGCTTTCCTCGCGATCCACTGGTTGGCCCTCGGAGTCGTACACCTTGCTGGGCTCGCCATATATTTTAGCCGGCTGCGAGTAGATTTTGGCCGGCTCGGAGTAGACTTTAGCTGGCTCCGAATAGATTTTCGATGGTTCGGAATAGATTTTTTCCGGCTCGCCGTAGACTTTGGCCGGCTCGCTATAAATCTTCGCAGGCTCGCTGTAGACCTTGGCCGGTTCGCTATAGATTTTAGCCGGCTCGCTGTACACTTTAGCCGGTTCTCCATACATACGCTCGGGTTCACCATACACTTTGGCTGGGTCGCTATATACCTTAGGCGGTTCGTTGTAGATCCGTGAAGGTTTGTACGCTTTCGATGACTGGCTGTACACCTTTGGGCCCGATCGGTTGTAGAGCGACGCGTCATAATGACGTCCCATCTTGCGTCCTTGAAGCCGATCCGTCGACATCTCTGGCAATTCCTCATTCAACTCTCGTCGTTCCGAGTTCTCCACGGGTAGCTCGTAATTCTCTTCCGTCGGTAGAGTAATCGCATCAACATCGATAATCCGCCCAGCCTCATTCATTTCTTCGTCCTGATGATTGTTCTCAATTCGCGGTGTCATGGTCACGCGGCCGCGCCAACTCGTTCTCGGCGAGTCCTCGTCAACGGAGAATTCGCTTCTGTTCGATTCCGAAACGATGTTGCTGAGCTCTTCGGTAACGAACCGACCCGGCGGTGGTGGCGTCATTGTAGCCGTCGTAGTTGTAGTCGTCATTGTTGTCATCGTGGATGATAGTGACGTCGACGGTCTGCTGGTACTCGTCGAACTTCTAATTGATTCCCTGGTTGATTCTTTAGGAACTTCCCTATTCATCGTAGAGTCCAAAGTTGGTGGTCGCGTAACTACTACAGCGTCAGCGCTGTCGTAATGCTCGACACGTACTTTGTACGGCGTGGCCTCAACCGTGGATGTGACGCTGACACCGATCACCTTCTGCCGGCTGATACCTCTGCCGATAGTTCCATTGGTCCCGTTCGACCTCGAGATTGTTCGATCTTGATAGATCGACGTTGGTACGCTCGTCATCGTCGTTGTTACTGCGCTCGAAGGTGTTAGGTGCGTCGAGCTTATGCCGCCCGGCGTGCTCAGGTCGTCGATCAACGACGCTAAATTTTGCTGCCGGTTCTCCAACGTTTTTTGATTTATAGGGTAGAAACGAACGATTTCCTCGCGACCGCTCGTCTGTGGCCTCGACACTGCAATCGGTCGACCGCCGCTTGGGTTCCGAGATATTCGATAGATCGAGGCCTCGTGTTGGTGCGATTCGGCGGTCGCGCTGTCACTCGCTGTCGCAGCCGTGTTTTGACCAGCACGCGGTCGGAAACCCCGGCGTCGTTGCGGTGGCGTCGCCATAGCGCCGTTTATGAAGACTGAAAGGAACTCCGAACCGGCAACTATGTCGCTCTTCTTCGCTGGAGCGCCGTGAGTTTCTTCCCAGATTAATGCCGCCTGAAGCAGTACCTGAAAAATCACGCAGTTTAGTATTGCAATTTTAATTAGAAAGATCGTTTATTTTATAATAAAATTAGAAACGTTTCCATTTTGTTTCTTAACGTTGTATAATATAATGTTATTAATTCTGTAAGGATTAACAATTCTGTAAAGATTAATAATGAACTGCACATTTAAATAGGACGTATTTCTAAAGAAGATTTTATTTATACTAAATTACCAAGATATCTTTTAATTAACATAAATTACATGAGTTTAATAGACTCAGTAACTGTGTTACATAGTTTGGGATAAGCTTCGAAGAGTTAAAACTTTGATAAAAATTTAATCATTCTATATAAATGTATTTTATATGCGCGAAAAATGACAAAATGATAAATGACTCTTTCAGATCTCAATCAACTAATCACAGCGCGTTCTAGGTTTTCGCTTATTTATGTACCATTATAATAGTCAGTTCGTTCCGTGACTTTCAGTCTCAATCATAAATTATGAGCTGTCCAGAAGACGCGAGTAATTATCGCCAATTCTGATTTTTAGTCGCCAACTTATCGATCGCGTTCTTAATCGATTTCCTCTCACTGTTCACTGTAGTTCTATACCTATCTATATATAATAATAAGATATGTGGCTATTGCGAGTGTAATAAGATACCTGTGCGTGCTCGAGTTCTTTGTAAACACGACCTTGACGAGTCGCGCAGGTATAAGGAGCCAACGTCACGAATATAATATTTATGTGAACGGTTTATCGGGATCCTCGCTTCGGGAAGATACACGCACGGTAAGCGGAGATTATCGTTGAAACATAAAAGTTATACGTCTAATAATGCCGGAACCATTACGCGCCCGGGACTCGCATTTGCAAACAATGGCGAGCCGTTGCATCGATATGACGATCGACGGAAGGAAAGCGGAATCGTCGTCGCGCGACGTTATCCGTAGGTGAGAATCTCGGAACAAAGCAGGTATCGATGTTTGCACGAAGCGCGAAAATTCAGGTAATAATCACCGTGGAAAGAAAGACGCTTTATTAACTGTTTACATTCGTACAGTCCTCGTCAGAGTTCAGGAATTTCGTGACTATTTATGCGAACCTTGAAGCAATTTCAACCATTTTTCTTCGCCGTTAATATCCACATTTGAAATACTTGTATACGCAGGAATACAATCTACATTCATACATTGTGATTACAGTGATCATCGTGGAGGCTACGTGACTTCGATCGTGCGAACTTGAGCGATAGGTTTCGCGCAATGACGCACAGTCTCGGGTGCGAAAATATTGACGTTCTAGAAACTGATCGTTTGTTGGAAAACGGATGAGGAAAATCGATTTTTAACGTATCGACAACGAAAATTGAAAAAAATTCAGAGATTCGCGCGGAAGGACGTTCTTCGGACGCGGGAAACGAGAGATCGATTGTAACGAGTCGTTCGACACTATGAGTGTTTCAAGTATTCGGCGACCATCTCAATAGCAATTTAGGCGTGCGTGCTTCTCACGTGTCGGGAATCCACGTCCAGGAGATAGTGGCCACCGCCAATGCGCGCGAACATAAATGCTTAATTTATTTCTTATTACGCGATTGCCCGACGACATGCACAGGAGAAAGGACGCACAGAGAGGTGCCATGGGCGCCGCAAGAGACGTGCGAGAAAGATGCACAGGCATTGCTTTACATTTTCAAGCGGAGAATTGAATAATATTTTTGAAAAAGATTTTATTCAATTCTCTCAATCTTTTCATTAATCTTTTAAAATATTATAAAAATAAATAATAAGTAAATGAAGTAAATTTTGTGGTACGCATTTATTACAAAAACAGTAAACTATACAAATATACAAGAGAATATAAAATACATATTAAAAAAAAAATCATATTTTGTTACAATAAATATGTTATAATAATATATTATATAACAATATATTATAACACAAAACTTGTTTGAAAAGAAATAATAAGGAAGTTTAAAGCATATTCTTAGAAGTCCTGACGACGCCCATGGATTCTCCTATAATCTTGACGACGTTTAAGAAATCGAGATAAGCAGTACAGACGTATTTTGGAAAACTTAAGGACGACGTGCCGGGTATTATTTTAATTCGCGTCGGAGCAAATTAACGGAAATGATTTCACGAACATGCTATAATTTCGATTAATAATCAATGCACTCGACCGACAAAGTACATGTTTCTCGCGACTCGCGTTTTGTTGGTGTTATTACGCGATATCGTGGCGTGATAACTGCGCGAAAAAGTAAGAAGAGAGAAAAGAATTACATTTTTCCTCGCGTTGAACACGAAGTTTCTTATACGGGACATGACAGTGTAAAACCTGCGCGGATTTAAAGAGCGAGTATAAAAATATCCGGATCTCCCGAGTTGATTTTATTGCCGGGCTCTTGCCATTGCATTACGGCGCATCGTGTTTCGTGTTGCAGCGCGCCATCGAATTTTTGCGACTCCAGGAAGGTCGCTGCCGTCCTTGCCACGAATCAAGTGACAGTTTGCCCGGCAGAATGGTTAAGATTAAGTGCACCGCCGTATAATTGTCCAGGGTTCTTTTTATTTTATTATTTCATTTTTTAGACTCTCTTTAATTCACAGTTCGATTCCCGAATAACGTGATTAAAGGATAAGC
>NW_017305800.1:4504873-4530024 GCF_001594115.1 Trachymyrmex septentrionalis | reverse complement strand
ATATATATACCCACACAGGCTTTTAATAAATAATTTACTGTCAGATAGATATAAATATATTATTTCGATAAGAATATGTTTAAAATCTTTGTCTATGTTAATTATTGCGGACACATTTCCCCACAATCCTGATAAAAGTTAACTATTTTTCATATATTTTGTGCAGGTCGATTTCTTCAGTTACAAAAATAATTCGATTTTTATACGTGGGATTCATAAATAGAACGTACATATAAAGATTAAGCACACCACCGTGTGATTATTTAGAAACCTCACATTATATCATCTTATTACTTTATTTTTAAGAATCTTTTTAATTCAGTTTTAATCCATGAAAAGTGACGTGATTAAAGAACAAGTTACTAAACGTATAATTAACGATTTCTGCGGTATACATATCAGATTTTATACATACTCGTATAAATCTTGTATGTTTAAATATAATATAAATAAAGTATACTATCGAACAGATATAATTATTATTTCGACGAGAAAATCTTAATAATTTGTGCACATTAATTTTTGCAGACATATTTTTCTACAACATAAAAAGATCCCCAGTAGGGGATATGTCGGTCTTATATATAATACTTTCTTAAACGTTTGTGGAACATATATTAGATACGTTCAGGAAAAAAAACGTATATGAAACGTATATGAACCAATAGGTGCTACCCGAGGGTAGCTATTCTTTCATATTCGAATTCCCTATTGCTTAACTTCTTCGATCATAAGAATGATTCTATTTTTATATGTGGACCCATCGTGCAGACAGAATGTGTATGAAGCCACTACTGATCACGTCGCGTTTCTCGCCACAGGAGAAACGAAGCTGTAGAGCAAGGGTGGGGTATAGTGTAGGTGACAGGAGAGAAGGATGGCAGGAGAAACCTGTAGCGTGGGTGTATACGTAGCTACTTTACGATACATGTGGCGACACATTATTTTCGCCTGACTCCGACGTCCACACTTTTTACTTGAAACGTCAAATTTTAATACATAACAAATAACTGTTAATATAGAATCATACAACGATTAATACAATAACTGCACATCTTGAAGAAAAAAAAAAAAAATACGATAAAAATCAAATGATCATCCCGTTAAGTCCAGATTCAATGTTCAGAATAAATGTGCAGACCATACCTGCCTCTTATGAATTATTTTATTAACAGCACTTTTTGACAATTATTTCAATGTTGATTTATAGCGCATTTGCGAGAACTTTGTTCTCGCTTTTATTACTTATCGTGCCCCCGCGATTGCGAAAAGGAAGGTAAAGAGAAGGAGGAAAGGAGGAGGGTTGAGAGTTACTCTGAATAAAGAGACTGAGATCCGCAAACCGGTACCACCAGTACCATACTCTTGCATCAATGATGGGAAATGCGCCCGTGTCTCAGAAATAGACGCGCAATTTCTGCACACGCTACATCATACGAACATATATTATAATTGAATAAAGGTGTACTGTAAATATTTATCTGAAACATTACAAATTGTTTTGGTATTTGACTGTAATCGAATGATTGATTAGAAGTTTCATTTTTTTATATTTATTACTGCTGTAATGTTAGTAATAATTGCGGTGTTATCTGCTTTGGAGCCTCTTTTCGTTGAGGCGAAAACAATCTCAGTGAAGAAACTTCGAAAATAAGTTACAAAAATGTTCTCCTGAACGCGGTCATTGACACCCAAACGAATTCTTCTCCTAGTCAGATCTTAATTTTTTCGAAGCAATATATTTATGTATATATATTTGTTTGCTAAAAAAAAGTTCCAACCCGTAGGCGACGTACATACTAAACACGGTTGTTTGTTTGCCATACGGTCAATTCTTTATGAAAAATTAATGCCCTCAGGATAATCGAGTGGCTAAATAACGATTCGATGTTTTACCCGATATTGTATATCAGAACTTAATCATACTGTCTTCGGTTCACACATGCTCCTATAAATCGGAGCTGTAGCGTGGGCATAGATAGGTATTGTAAATACGCGTAGAATTAATATTGGCCAATTTATAAAGCGGCTGGGCAACTGAGATGCTAAAATGCTCGCGCCGGGTCTAGTTGGTTGGCAGAATAGAGAATGGTAGTTTCCTGTTGAAAGGAGAACGCGCACTGTGTCGTGCAGACACCTCGGCGTGAGGTCACCTACGGCGTGACGGTGTCGAATCATATCATGAGCGTACGTATCTGCTTGAGTGCGCACGCACGTATGCACGCATGCACGTTTTTTTTATGAGTACACTCTCGTAATCGATGCATCCCACGCGACAGTGTCGTTTATTATAAATGAAAGAGCGATTACCGCCGCTCGTGTTACCGGCGCTTAATACGCGCGATGATTGATGACCTTTTAGCGCAACTAAATTGGACACGTCGCGCGGCGCGTTCTCGTATTGCCATATCAGATATTTTTATTCGTTACATCTTTCCTTCTTTTTTTTTTTCTTCCGCCGTATCTGCCGGAGATACGTTCATTACCGAAGAACGCGAAGTTTATCAAGAGACGCGTCAAGGTCTCCATAATCAATTACAAATAACGCACGCTCACCCGCGATACTGTTTTTATCATGGATAATAAATTCTTTTTTTCTCTCTTGAGATTGGCCCGTCTGCGATAAATCGTGCTAATATATTTATACGAACGGTGTATCGACACCAGCGGTATTGGGGATAATTTATTTCGTCACACTGATATCTGAGATCGAACGATTCCTCCGCTAACAAAGTCGTTATATATAAATTCGTTATATCGATTTCGTAGATCCATTTATCACACAAATGTATTACAGCGAGTGCAAAAAGTTCGTGCAGAGAAAATACAATTTAAAAAATATTAGTTTTAAAAAGTGAACATTATTCCGCGAAAAATGACTCATTGAATTGATGTTGATACGATACGATGATATCGACACCAATTCGACATCAATTCGACATTTAATTGACGGTATTTCTTGCTAAATAATTAGCAATTTAGTCATAAATAATAAAATACCTGGTAAAATATTTTTAACGCATGAATATACATATGTATAAATATACATAAACATGTATAAATATTCATAAACACATATAATTATATAAAATATGTCCATACATTCTTTTTCCTTTTGTAAAATTATTTTTTAGTTTAATAAAAAAAATACAATAATAATACGAAAACATTAAAAATATATTGTAATTATATATAAGCAATTTTTTTACACTTCTCCAAATTTAATCTTTTTGAAAACAAAAATAATAAGAAAAATATCTTTTTAATTATTTTTTACGTTTTCTCATTATTATTATTATTATTTTACTTACACTAAAGAAGGATGTATGAACATATTTCATATATAATTGTATATGTTTATGAATATTCATACGTGTTTATGCATGTTTATACATATTTATGTATATTCACGCATGAAACATTTTTTTATTAAATATCGCACATCTTTATCAAGCTAATTACACCATAAACGTTGCAAATATACAACATTTCCAATAGGAGGTTAATGAAATTTTAATTCAATTCACAAATTAAAAAGCATACACAAAGACGTTTATTTATTACTATTATAATAAAATTTAAAAAAATTTACGCTTTTTTTAAATAAATAAATTTAAAAAAAATAAATTTTTTTTTAAATAAATTTAAAATTTATTTATTTATTTAAATTTCTAATACAAGCTCATTTTATTAGTATCGTATCGCGAATCGCTTGTAGTTCCTCACAAATACAACATATCAATAGTCTTCAGGCGATAATTATTCTATTTTTAAGCCAGGACTGATTAAAATCAAGACGCCCAGAACATTATCCGAAGGCGAACGTACTTAAATCAAAGTCAACAAGATATGCGATTGTGATCTATATTTCGGCTCTCACGCGAAATCGGCAGCAATCAATGATATGCCGATTAATAAGTAGGAATTCACGCAGGAATTCGCGTGGGTACCACAAAGTGACGAAGAACATAACGATGTCTCGAGCAGACGGACTTATCCGATAAATTATAAACAATATGCAGGTGCGGCTGGTCTTAAAAGATGATCATCGCGAAAGAATCACGGATTTGTGAACCAGCGCGAGGTGGGCGCGAATCAAGTTAATGCCGTCGCCCTCGTTTCTTTCGACGTCTCTTCATGAATATTTACGCTGACCTGCGCGTTCCATTTTTATCTCACAATCAGACAAAAAGTAGTTTCTCTTTAATGCCTAACACGTTAAATTTCCTCCAATTCTTTCGTGCATCTAGCTCTTTAGCAGATTAATATTAAAGCGCTCGGAATTAAAATGGATCGAATAACCCGTAACTCACCGATTAAGATTTATTTTAAGCACATCATCTCAGATAGATTTTATAAACGAAGGATCCAATTCACTATAAGCATCTTTAATGTACACTGCCTAATACGGCGTAAAATTATTATTTTGATTCGCAAAAAGTAATAAGTGCTCTTCTTAATGGATTCGAAATACAGCGAAGGTAAACGAGGTAAAGTGCATATCATTGCTACAGAAATGGATCGTCGGCGTTCTTGGCCGATAATTGTCTTTTGGAATTCTTCTTGTATATCCGGTTCTACGTGACGCGGATGTGACAATGTGAAGCACGTGATCGTAGAATCGTTCGAGCGGTGAATGACACGAGCATATAAGGTTCTGAGGAATCTGCGAAAGAGACTGCGATTAAGGTTGCGCTTGGGTGTGGTACGTATAAGTCTCTAAAGTATATGTGTATAAGTATATGTGTCTCTACACCTAGCATTATACGGGATGCAGAAGAGTTAGCTGTCTTCATGAAAAGTCAGTCTTTCATTTCATTGAAAAACATTAGTACGAATTCATTTGTTATGATTTATTATTTTATTTGTTCAACTACATGAGATCGACCATTTTGAATTTATTTTTTACTTCAGGTTCGAATAAAACATTATTCAACACCAAATTATAAGCCAAGTTTTATAAATATCAAGCAAGTAATTTACAAAATAAAAAAAGTATTGTCTCAAATGGTTGTCGATCTACAAAGAGTTAAATTACTATCGAAACAAATATGAATTTTAGTTTCTTTTAAGAGATATATTATTCTTATTTACGTAATTTTTTTAGAGTACTTTTGATACGCGAGTATTGTGAATTTTTCCTCTTCAAATATTGTTATCTGTATATTTAGAAATTTCAAGATTGTAATCGTAGTAATTCAGACTTAAATTTTAATATGACAACAGTTACGTTGTAAATATCGCAACGTAACATGGATTATGCGACGTTCTCTAAAAAACGCATAACAAATTATTATCGTATCGATTTGTAGGAGTCAGGATAAATAACGCGCGGAATTAAAACTATCCATAACTTACATTTATAGCATATTACTTATGCAAATATATGTCCTATATATATATTTGTAACAAGCGTATCAGAACATGTCATTCATAGATTTCTATACAGTTCATTTGATACAAAGATGTGGGTGGAACAAAATTCGTAACATTTTAAAATTCAAGCAGTTGTAATTTCGTTAAAAATAAATGAAATTTAAATTTCAATTAAAAAAAGAGTTTCAAAACTTAAAATCTCTGCTTTCGAAAGTTATTACGTCTTTTGAGTTTTTGTGAATTTGATATATAAAAAACTATGAGACAGAAAATTTTCTTTTTACTTTACGGGTTTGCTAAAAAAAATTTGCTAAAATTTTCGACTCTCTAACGTAAAACCTAAAGTTTTCTCTACAAAATCGTTTTTTTTTTTATGTTCTTAACGTTTTTGTTATTAAGTTATTATGGATTAAATAAAAAGAACTTTTAACATTGATTGTTTATAAACATTAAAAATCATTGTATCGCAATTTAAAAGACATTCTTAAAGCTGAAATTTTGTTCTATCGAATGGTATATATAATTAATAATTTTTTTTTAAATATGTAAATATAATACAAATGAAGGAACGCTTTTGTTCCAATCCAGTATAATATAATATTATATGATATGTATTTGATTAGTCTCTAAGTAGGATATGAGTGTAGAAGATGTAATTATATTACTCCGAAATATGACATAATGTACATTCGCTCGAATGGATATATGAATTATAAATCGTCTATTGAGTCAATTTAAAAGATACGATATGAGGTTTATGTTTCATCGTGTTTATCGGTTTTTCATAAAATGCTATGTGAAGAATGATTTTCTTCATAGATTTATTCCATAAATATTCTTTTCTAAATCAATAATCTCACGTTTTCCTCTTTACTTAATGGCACCTGCCTCCAACGATCTCGTAAATTCTTGTAGTTGCAATTAATTTCAGAGATCACGGTAACAAGAGCTAACACTGTCATTAAGTGATTTACTATCACAATTAATTCTTTGCAAGTTAATACAAGTAATGAAAAAATGATGTCGGATGAAGATCAAAGTTTCGATACTTATCTTGTGATCCAAATACTTTTCGGAATTTACCTTATTTACTATAGAGAACATATCTGTGCCGTTAATCTGTTTGACATATTTTTCACATTGAGCGTATACTTCGATTGATATCAGAGATTGGTAGATTTATCGCGCATTCTATCGCCAAGGCAGTTAAGGGTCAGTTTTCAATGCTTGTCGAGCGAAAGTTTAACTAACCTGAGTACGTCGACAATACTTACACAATGAACAGTGGCGTAATTTCGTACTCAGAGTCGCCGTTTTATAAATATGCCCTCCCACACGCAGCTTCTAAATAATTTACGTAAGAGACGCGGGCGAGCGCGTTCGCGCGTTTTATAAGTGCGACACGGCAAGCGATATCTAAAAGAAAACCGCGAGATTTTTAAATCGTTGCATTAAGCAAACGCGGGAAAAGTGTTCCACACAAAATATCCGCGATATACAACGCGTTTGCAATAGTTTATGTAACACAAATTCCATAGAAATTGCTTGATATTACTATAAACATTATTATTAAATTATGTCTATTACAGTTGGTATTATAATTGTATTTGAATATTACGAAAATAGTGAACATAAAGTTCTAGCAATTTTTAGAGTAAAAACCATTTACTTTTATATGCGAAATACACAATAAATGTTCTTTTAATAATGTAATTTTTTATTAAAAATTTATATATGTAAAATTTCTCCATAACTTATTTCTTTAAATGCACATTTCCTATTATACATTTACGATAAAAACGCTTGCTTTTAAGATGAATTCTGTACATTGGCCGAGAAATGATATGCTTGCGTGTAGATCTTGCTACGCTTGGACTAGATAGTACCATCGCGACTTCGCAATTCTGATTTTGAGAGCAGATCGCTTAGAGCAGATAAAATCTCTCGTTATTAAGAATCAAAGTGAAAACGCATTATGTTTTGAAAAAAAAACGTTTACGCATACTCTTTCTTCAGCATTGAATAATCGCAAGGTTACACAGTGTCACGGAAGAGTCCTGTGTAACAAGAAAGTAACAGGCACGCGTATCGAAGGTATTCGGGTCGTTGAGTCGAGTCGTGGCGCCTTGCATCAGATACATCATCCCTAATGACTTCCTTATACGTGGGCGTGTGTTTGGATTTTCGTATGCGACATTCGCGCGAAGAACGGATATTATCGATAGATAACAGTGATGCGGTAACACATGCAAATCGAATCGGAACAGCAAAGGAAGTTAATTTAAATTAACTTTTACTTTATTTGTTGCTTCCTCTAATAAAGATTTAACAAAGAATATATTACAAATTACAAACTCGTGTGCATTTATGCAGATATGCTACATAATTGGAAAATTTGTGTTAATTTAAACATATTTTACATATCTCAAGTGGCCCGTTCATTGTGCTGAATTATTTAAAAAACTTTGGTTATATACACACACATCTTTAATCTGCCAATTTAATATAACTTGCCTCTGATAAAAAGTAACATTATGTAAACAAATCATCACAAAAAATGTAATACTTCGACACAATTTGGAAACAAATTGCAGAAGGATATTTTTGCAATAAAATTGCAAATTAAATTAATATTTACAGTAGACTAAATTAATACGTATATTTATCGTTTATTTATTTATTTTAGAATTTATGTTTCAAACTGCATTATTTTTATGTTATTCACTTACTCACAGATTATGTTATTTTAATACTATATAAGAAATGTTTTAAATATTAATTTAATACAATAAATATCTAAATAACGTAACTACATTATGTTACATTAACACTCAGGTATGTTAAAAATTCCACATAAAAATTTTAACATCAGTATAAAATATTTTTTTACTATATGTGGTCATTTTTCGACACGACCGATCGACCGTAATAAAAACACGTCTTTATCTGAGTAGTTACTTTATTAGAAGCATTCCGTAAGTTGACACAAATATCGTTCTGCCTTTGTTATAGAATACAAAGAACTATGGAATGGTTACTTATGGAATACAAAGAAAAATTTTTGTGACAACTTGTATCATTAAATTGAAGGCATCCATTATTTGCATATAGGCATCCTTGTACTAAGGGATGCAACATTTTATAAATCTGATTTACGATCTCAATATATTTAACAGTAAATCCTTTGTTCTTGTGATTGCCTAATATCATATAAAAATTTTACAAAAACATTTTTACGGCGTAAAGAACGAAAATGCCAACTCGTTCGCAGATCGATTTGCGGTATAGGAACCGCTGGAGTTGCATTCTTTCGTCCGCGATCGGTTATACGCGAGGCGTTGCCTCCGAAAGTGAAAGTTCGAAAATTACGGCCGATTACGTAGAGAAAAGTTTTGTTTTTTTGTTCGGATGTGGAAAGAAGATTTCGCCGGTCTAAAATGAATAAAAATACTTCAGTGATGCTACAGTGGGACTTAAAATCTGAGACAATGAGACTTACAAAGAATAATAATTCTCTTCGACGGTATTTTTTTTAATATTCTTTTCATTCAATACAGATCGGTCAGTTTTGAGATATGTTTAAAAATTGTGTCAAATATATATTGTACTTTAGGAAATATTCCTTTGACTACGAGATACGGAAAGAGAAAAATAATAAATTTGCAAAATAAATAAAATATGATAAAATTCAATTAGCCCTAATCGATTTTTTATTAACGAACTTTGAGAACAGCAAATTTAGCACTGTTTTGATATATAAAGCGCGAATCCTAAAATTTTTAAATTAAATAAATTATTTTTCATGTATAATATTGTGTAACACACAGATTACAGAACGTGTTCACAAGCTTAATGTAAAACGACCGAAACGTGTCTTGTACTAATAATGAGATATTAAATATGGATATTATATGCGAGATATGTAAGAAGAAGACAAGAAGCAAAAAGAAAAAAAAATGCCATATTTTATTTACACATGCAGACAAACGTCATCGCGCGGTACACGCGACGATGAATTTATGCGTGCGCGTATAACCAAAGGTTGGTTTTAATAATCCGGTACAATTGAATAATAAAGAAATTCATATTCATCACGACGGCGGTGGAGGCGGAGGCAGCGTTTTTTCTTTTTTCGCATGCATGTGACAGGTTGATTACGCTGCATTATAGACTCATCAGGTAATTACTCGGGATACGGTATCGCGAAACGGAGCCGATAGAAGGGTTAATAAATCGTTTGCCGTTCGATATCCGTGGCGGTGTAACTCTGGCAGAACGATATATGATCGCAGCGGGAGACGTTATTACCGATGGTGCTTGCTTATAATGGTCGGCGAATGAAGCGATAAACGATTATTGTGCTCGTCGGCCGGTCGGGAATTGGCAAGTAGTCTGCCATCGGTTTGCTGTAGCCCTTGTCGATCCTCAGCAACTCCGACGACGATGGAGCGGCAATTATCGGGCAATAAGCGGGATCGAGTAAGATGCGGTCTACGTACAGCTACACTTTTAAAAAATGTAACCAAAAACATACAATGGCATACATAAAAAAAAATAATTTTACCAACACAAGGAACTTGTTCATAACTTGTCACTAGTTATTAATTTATCAACACAACCAATCAATTCTCCTTAAAATATGTTATTAAACGTAAAAATCTAAAAGACATGCATTTTTTTTATATCGACTTGATTTGGAATTTAAAGATTCCAGTGAAATATGGTATATAGAAAAATATTTTATACAAAATTATTATAATTTTTTATATATTTTATAAATGTATATATAAATTTTTTTTTAATCTAATATTCGCCCCCATTAAATTTTAATTGTTTCGTCCAATAAGTATTATCAGGTATTGGGATTTTATTACAAAATTTGAATACAAAATCTCTCTTTTAATTGAATTCATCGACGATGCTGCTGATATTCGGAATGTCACTCCAATCCAATTTCGGAGCGATTATGATAATGCGATACGCGTGCCTATCACAATATCGCCGGGTATTATTGAGAATTAGTTACTCTAAGGCCCGGTTGTTCCACCTTTTGGTAAATTTTATCTGTTGGATAAATAGCAAAATTACATGCGCGGATTGTCAGATTTAACAGGTAAAATTTACCAAAAGGTGGAACAACCATCCCTAATTTTATAAGTGGACAGCGGCCTGCTCAGAACGATTTCTTCGCCGCGGCCTTGCGCGATTACGTCAAGAAAGCAGAGCAAGAAGAGGGACGTTTAGCCACCGACATGGTAGAAACGCGTTTCGCACATGATATATATCGATATATATATATTGGAGCGAGTGCGGCGCGGTCGAAAGTAAATACGATTGCACAAATTGCGCTCGTGATCGTGAAAGGCTTTGCCATAGTTTGCACTTAAGAACAACTAAGAAATGAGTCTTAGCTGACTGGTTCCACGAACAAAAACAAAATCTGTCAGACAGTTTTTTAAAAGAAGTTATTTAAGCGTCTGACACTCGTACACAGATTTTCATGTTCATATTTTATTTACTTTCTCGTTTCTATGCACATAAAATCATTCCGCAAAAAATTCATTATTTACAACCCATATTATTTCGACGATGGACGAGGACCTCGCAATTTAAGCTATCTCACGTTTCTGCCTTTCAACAAAAATGTTTCTACTTCTTTTCGTCGAATCCATCACAAAGCGTTTCATAACAACCGCTGACCGCTTTGGCCGTTCTTCCGCTAAGTAAAAACTTCGTCCAGACGACGCAGGTGAACGTCAAGTTCGATATGTTACAGAATTCCGTCTAGTATGCTTTATTGATGAAAGAATGATCCGGGTTTATCTCGTCGGTCTACGCGCACAAAGTGCAGAATATGACGAGAAGCGGAATTTAATTCAGAGATACATGGATACGCGCGCGCGGCGTGTGTTCACGCAAGGCCGCCGAAGGTTTCTCCTCGAGAACGTTCCCGAGAATGAGTGGAAAAGACGTCGTGCTCTCGTCAACGGCACCCTGCGGCCTCCTCGAGGATCTTTAATGTCTTTTTTTTCCCCTTTTCTTTCCGGTCTCACAGCATTTTCGGACGAAGTCAAGCTCGGACAGAGTCAGGCTCATTTACAGTAGACGCGTGTCAGACGATCCCGACATTGGAAGGACAGACGCGTACAAGAGATAATTTTACCCGGTATATCCTTATGCGGTCGCACACCGCAGGATGTTTTAATCATCGTTCTCCGGGCCACGGGGTAATCGCACGTACCCCGAAAGAATTAATTAAAACGGCTCGCTCGCCGGCACATTAACGATCAATTATTACCGTCGGTCTTACTTTTCCCTTGCTTTATGTAGCCTCACTTATAATAGAGTCCAGTGTGTGCCCATTGTGTGCGACTGGCCTTCACGCGGTACTAAAGACACTTGGAGCGAAACTATAACAGGATGTCCGATTTTATATATCTAGCGGAAGCTTTATCTTTAGAAATATTGCATATGTGATATTAGCATTGCGCAAGTGTCGTAAAGAAAATTATACGTTAGTCATGTATTAAATGAGTTCCCATGACGTCAAACATGATTAACGTATACAAAAAGTTACTTTAAAAATAAAATATTATTAATTAACTTCCGTTCCTATTGTCAAAGTTAAAGAGACATGTGTATGCGCTTTTATGTCGTACTTTAATTAACAAAATGTTACCGTTTAATATAAGACTTATTCATGAAATTTTCCAAATGACAAAGGAGCTCTAAATTTCATCATTAAAAAATCCAATGAAAATAAAGTGCAAAATACTGAGATATTCTGTGCGGTAAGAAGATCAAGAAATAATATTGCAGATACAATCCCAACCTTACTAATCACATCATCTTATCTATCCTATCGCGCTAACACGTAGCTTGATTTATAATGTAAAATACGTTTCAATCAAACTCGCTACTCCGTGTCTATACCGATTGTGAGAGAAAAGTGTTTGGTATTTGTGATTATAATTTTACAAGGTAAAATAAATCCTTTGCAACGGATATACATGATGTAACTAATGATGTAGCGAAAAATCTATTGAAAGAATTTCGTTAAAAGTGTTAAAATATAATACATTACAATCTCTTAAAATTAGCATTTTAAACTCTTTTTTATTTGCCTATTATTGAAAATCTCGTTAATTTTGACTTTCTTACAGCCAACTGTAAATTTCTCATTTCTGATGCTTGATCGTCAAAAACGTCACCGTAGCGCAACAATCGCGACATTTCGAATATAGAACACGTACAACTTTTGTCTGAGGTCACGCAAATCACGATCTAAGCGGTCCTATGATGCAAATGTAAATTTGGTGCTAACGTCGCAACCGCTAATTGCATCTTAAAATGCATCTCGAGCTTGCCGACGTACCGCTGACAATCTGAGTAGCGGTACTGTGATTCTTATAATTATGATTACAGTTATACAACGCTTTTAATTTTAACGTAACGTTATATCATCTTCTTGATGTACATAATTACGCGTTGATGAAGGTGGATCATAATTTCAATTCGACACGCGAATAATAAATGCACACTCGTATCGCGTGGAGTCTATTCTAAACTTTATTTTTTTGGGAGTCATCGCGTTTGTTATTGCGATTTTGCGGAATACTTATACCGTCACGTTGAAGAGCAGAAATCTCCTCGAGGTTCCACAAGCACAGCTGGATCGCGCGAAGCGCTATGCGACTCCGTGATGCAGCCTTGTCGACATTGTTGCAGTACGTCGCGCCGATACTTTCCATGTGCGATGTTAACATTTCTTTCCATTAGCAATATTATCTGTTAAATAAAATTAAACGAGCAAAACTTTTATCTATAACGCAAGACAAGATTTCGGAAAATTTTTTTTTTTTAGAGATTTTTTATTCAAATTTTAGTGCCGCATCATTTTTTTTGGTATATAAGAATATTGTGAGTCTATCAAGATTCCATAACTTCACGATAAAATCTGATTACACTGACCATCGTCTGGTTTTTTATATTAAGCTTGTCGCACTAAAATCTCATTACACATTGAATTACACAAGATAGACGTTGATGGAGAATTAAATAAGTCTCATTCTATCTAAGTCCATTATAATGAGATCTTCCGAAGAGATACGGTTAAGCTCTCAATGCAGCAAGATTTCAAGGTAATCCTGTCCACGTTAACAGCTTGTTTAATACAATAAGATCAATAGTAACAATTGTACAATTGTACAATAATTTATTATGCGCAACCGTTAGAAATTTTAAGAAAGCGGCTCAAGAAAGGATCGGTAAACTGAAGTCGTCCACGAACGGATATGGGTCAAAATCGTAGTTTTTCGCGGAGCATCGAGAACAAATTATTGCTTATTGCTCGACGGGATAGATGTAGAGGATATAAGTCTCATCTGGGAGGTGGAGCACGGAGAGCCGCCAGCGCGCGCGGCTCGGCCTGGCATTTACTCACAGTTATGTGAAAGGCATATCTCGCCCGGTGCCCAAGGTACTCCTACATAGTACGCACACTTGCACAATACACCTCGCCATGCACCGCCGTTATTGCGGCCGACCGATGCTCGTCTCAACGGCTAATAGCCGCGCGGAGACAAGATGCTACAATTAAGCCAAGCATCGCTCCGTCGTGGATTTCACAGTGGATTTTTAGTATGTCGATCGACATCAATCCGGCACGTCAATCGTGCGTTTCTTCGCGCTGCGTACGTATCTAATGCGATTCTGTCGATGGCACACGTTTGGATCTTTCAAAGGAGCAAACGCGCTTTTCATGTAAAAGTGCCTTTTTATGTTTAACGCTCAACATTCATTTTTAGCATAAAAATTAACGAATATCAAACGTCAATTTTGATCATGTGATCTGTTCGACACTAAAGATCGAGCGTTAGCACAAAAAATGATACCTTTATTCCATTCAGGTTCATTTAACGCGCGAAATGAACCGTAGAACTAGAAAGTAAGCTAGTTTTGATACTCTAACAATAAGTATCCTTATATAACGAGCATATGATTAATCTGCAAGGTGGATTAAATCTGCAAGTCCCACACTGCAAAATAGTGCATAACAAAACTACCTATTAGCCTAATCGCTGTATTTCCGAAGCGAAACAAAGGTATAATTTAGCGCCCATTTTAAAACTGTCGCAGTACGATACGTACGTCGCGTCGCCTTGGGCGTGATTCCTTTTCTCGGTTGACATTTTAATTAAAGCAGATCAACCACCCGTATCGTCAAACGAAGAAAGAAATCGTGATTGGTCGCAGTCAGTTTCTCTCTCTCTCTCTCTCTCTCTCTCTCTCTTTATTCTCAATGTTTTCTTATAAAAATGTTTTCTTGTAAAAAACTGTCTACATATTTTTGCGGTATAATTCGTTATTTCACGAAATAATTGCGACAACTGATGTAGATGTATTTTATGAATTGTTCATTGTCAACTCAATTGGGACAGACGAAAGTGAACAGAACATGAATTACAGATGTATGTCTGAAAATTAAATTGCAAATGCCACCATCAACGAAAAATTATTTAATAAAAATTACATAGCTGTAGAATCACAATTGATATCTGCAATGTGACACCCGTCTGTTATTATAGCCGAACGAATAACCATGACTCTTATTATACCGACTACTTTTAGGAATTTCTCTTCTTATTGCGAGACAGAAATTGTTAAAACGACTGCAACAACATTGATTAAGATCTCAAATTTGTAATTCGTTTCTCATACAAATTGTCTTATTAACAACCTCGTCTTATTAACAATTCCTCGTACCAACATTTTAATTAAATTAACAAACTTCATTTTTTCCAATACCTACAATGCCTTGAAATGTACGTAGCATATTAATGAACAGATTAATGTGCGTGCGACAGGTGAGTAAAATAAATGTGTACTTACCTAAAAATAAAAGCATACAAAGTATCGAAATTGAAGTATCAAATGAAATTTAATTAAAGATACTTTGCACATGAAAATTTTTCCGAAAATTTTATTTAACTTTTTAAATTCTTTTTTTTTAACTTCAGGAGATATAATAATAATAATAATAATTTTAAAAAGGGAAATATTTCTCCATTCTATAGTTCATAATCAATCAGCAAGTGCCAATCCTGAAGAGAATGTTTATTTTCACATCATCCAGTCCCGCTCGTTGCCGGCGAGTATCAGACAGTTGTAGCGATTATAGGTAGTAATGTTAAGTGGGCTCTGTCTCTCTCTCTTTCTCTCTCTCTCTCTCTACAGGCGAAGTAGGTACCTGTGCGGTGATTCAATACATGAGGTTGCAGCGGGTCGCGGACCTTATCGGTATACTCGAGTAAGTGCGATTTCCATTCCCTCGCGCAAAGATGCGAAACCCGAAGACGCATCACTTCGCGGAATTTTGTCCTCATGCATGGAAACCGGCATTGATGTGCGTTTATAAAAATATCAATTGAAAAATACGACAAAAATAAGAATTGGCTCTTAGCAAAGATCTTTAAGAAAGTATAAAATATTTACATAATTAGTGCATTACACTTTTTATTAAGATTAATTAAAAAGCGAATTAAATTATAAATAACTGGATAATTAATCTTTGCAATGATAATTTTATACTAATTAGTTACACAGAAAGCACGGTTTTATTAAAGTATTAAAAAATTTAGCTAGATATCTATAGATTTGAAAATAAATTTGAAATAATTATGTAGAAATACTTCAGTGCTGATTACTTGAGTGCCAAAACTTTTTGCAGCATTATTTTTCATACTTGAATTTTCTACATAATTATTTAGTGTGGTGTGACAAAATTATTTTCAAATCTGTAAATATTTAGCAAAATTTTTTAATACCTTAACAAAATCGTTCTTTTCATATACGTTTAATTATATGCATTATATATACATATATCATTGTGCATCTTCATTGCAAATTTATTCCGGATTTAATTAATGAGATACAATCACCATAAAGTTTCGTATCGCGTCATTATGTCACTTATGCGTGACAGGTTATCGAAATCTTTTTTTTTTCTTTTTTTTCGTAACAAATTGCGTGGAATATAAATTTACTAATACAATCTAAAATATACAATTTAAATGCGTCCAATGGATGAAGCAGAGACCGATCACGCCGCTCGATAAGAGACTCTTTCGTCGTGCCGAATTTTTTGATTACCAGGTCCAGATTTCGGTGTGACTGATGGACAACATTCCACTATCTGGCGCATAATATATGTTGTTGCTTTCCGCCTTTGCACGGCCGTGACACGGAGCGCGCGTGCATGAATAAAGATCAGCTCGTACCGTACCATATTCGCGCGGGACCCAATTTTCGGTATTTGAAAAACGACCTCCGAAGAATTGCGAGAAATCAAAACGCGCAAGGGTCGTCGTACATTTTTTATTAATCTCTTCAATAATAACCGATCAGGAAAAATCTCGAAAGACAAGGATAACGGCTGTTCCCTTTGCGTTCTAAATTACGTATTTTTACATGCGTAAAAAAAATTTGTAGCTTTCGCTTAAAATGTAATCTCTGCTTACGTTGCAGTACGTAAGTTACTTTCGAAGCCGAATACGTATACATTGGTGCGGGCGTACCGAGAATCGTGCGCATTGGAAAGAAACGGCGCGGGGAATACATGTACATATATATAACGGTATCCGTGCTCCAAGCATTGCGTGCGATTGTAAATCACGGGAAATACGAGGTGACTTTAATGGCGACTGTGATTTTTATCCTCCGTCAATGCGCGCTGCATCTTTACGCGTAGAGGCAAATACGAAAAAAGTAATTCGCCGCACTCAAAGTGTGTTGAAAATATACCATATCCGATGAACACGCGGTTCTCTCTGTCCGGAGCACGCGAGAGACCATGATGATCAAATGTGTGCTGCTCATTTCAAAATCCAAACAAGTAAATTAAAATCACTGATATGTTAGTGTTCGAATACACAATACATAATTATATCAGGTTTGTCCAATTTGAATTCCGGATTTAAAACGCAAAGCTATCGATGTAAAAAAATTCGATGTGAGTAAGATTTCAGGGATTGCAAAGTATTGATAAGCGCCACTCAGATGCGTATCAATACTACAGTTCCCAAAATCTTTCTTATTGAATTTTTTACGTCGATGGCTTTGTGTTTTGGCTGCGAAGCTAAAATTGGACAGTCCTGTTACATGTAAACGCTAATTTGTTGAATATCTTGTTTAATTTTTACTTACTATTGTTAAAGACGCTGTAGCGTCTTTAATTCTTGAGATTTCGCGAGATCTTAGAAAAATTATACAAAATTTGTGTAATAAAGTTGTTGAATATTGATGTTGTCAATACGCTTTTTCCAAATATGTCATCGTGGCAGCAGCTAGGTTTTTTTATTGAACAAACCGGCACACTCCCAGTCTCTGGTAACTTACTTATTTTCTCATTATGTAAGAGATTAAGTCATATATTTTGATGATATGTCGCCGTGTGCACAACACCATCGTAAGATGCAAAAAGCAGCAATTGTCGGAAGGTTAATGCAACTTTACTGCAACAACTGGCCCTTCGTGTCGCAATTTCAATTACACAACGTACATTCTATATTTAT
This sequence comes from Trachymyrmex septentrionalis, assembly GCF_001594115.1. NCBI lineage: Eukaryota > Metazoa > Arthropoda > Insecta > Hymenoptera > Formicidae > Trachymyrmex > Trachymyrmex septentrionalis. Next base: position 4,512,076 of record NW_017305800.1, on the reverse strand, counting down.
CAACCGCGTGAAGAATAATTTTATTTTACGACAAATTTTTTAATTATATCGCTGTTTATACATTCGAGAATAATGTATGATACACTTAAATATCCCTCTTTTATACGAGTCCGTTATATTCATATTACTCTAAACGAATTCGCGGGCGATTTATGAACAATTAAACCATTTACCGAGGGTATTAAAATTTATTAAGGAAGCGAAAGATATTTATATTGGCTGGTTATAGCCTGCTTCATAAAAAGTAAAAGTTAGTTTTACATGAAAACGAGGATCGCCCGTTCTAACGACGCTTTTTCGATGGCTCAAAGTGTTCAAGGTACATCGTAAAATCAAGAGAAATACTGTTAAATATGGACCATGATAAATTAATTTAATGGCATAAATGACACCTTATGACATCTTAAATCATTTTTTTTATCTCATAAACGCATATAGGGTCCAAGGAACGACTGAACATACGTGCTTAAAATGTATTTTGTACAGGTATTCGGTTTCGAAACCTGTATATCCAACATGTTAGTTCAATTATCAGCGCTATACATGAAAAAGTGTTCCAGTTCTTTCGCACTGATAACATGTGTTCAGAAATTTTTAGTGGACAGTATACAACATAAGAATTTCTTATCTGATTCTCGAATAAATCATTATACAGTTGAAATTTATAGTAATGTGCCCGTCCCAAACAGTCCATTAAAATTTCCAATTTTTGTGTTAATTTAATATAATATGAATATATTAGAAAATAACAAATATATTATGTGAAAAAATTAACACAAAAACATTAATAATATTTATAAGCAAACTGTGGAGAAGCATGTTTTTTTTAAGTAAAATTAACATTTATATATTAGATTAACATATTTTATTCATTTATCTTAAAATTTACGTTTTAAACAATGTTTTTGTAACGTTATTCATTCACCTTCTCATAAATTGTGTTATTTTGACACTAGAAAAAAATATGGAATACAATATTTAACACAAAATATTTAAATATAATTTAAAAAACATATAATATATAAAGACTTATAATATATATGATTTTATAAGATAGCGATTTAGCCTTGTTTTAAATTGCTATAAAATGGTTATTATATAATGTATTTTGCCTTGTCTTATAACTATTCTTTAAAAATCTTTAATATATATAATCCCATCGAAATCAGCAATATAAAAGCGTTTTATTAACTTTATTACAACAACTAACCCTTCGTGTCATAATTTTAATAACACATTACTCAACGTATATTCTGTATTTATCAACCGCGCGGAGGATATTTCCCTTTTACGAAATTTTTAAATTATATTGCTGCTTATACATTCAAAAATGCCGTATGAACGCCTCAATATCCTCCTTTATATAGATCCGCTCATACGTTCATTTTTTAGAGATTAAATAGAAATACTATCATAAATGTCATAATACGCTGCTTAATGTACTTCTTCCGTTTATTTAATATTTTCTTTTCAAATATCTTCTTTCAAAAAATATTGCATAAATCTACATATATAATATCCTTGGGGCTTAGAAATAAATTATACAATCTATAAATACAATATATTATTAACAGCAATAATTTCTAATTAAAGTATAAAAACATCCTGCATAATTGTTTACGCAAAAAAAATGTATAATAACTATTCCCAGGTTAAATTAACACTCGGATGTGTTAAAAACTTAACACAAAATTTTAACAAGGATTTGAATAAACCGATTTTAATACAAAGTGTTTTCAAAGCGTGCAAGTTTTTTTCGTGAAGAGAAAAATTATTTAATAATTTCAGATTTAAACATGAATATCTTATTCACTTTCTAAAGATCACATATCATCAAAATGATGTTATTTGAGATAATTTGAAAAGGTTAAACAAAATAATAATACAAAATTGTGAAAAAACAATATATATTGACATGGTAAATCTATGTTTCTGAGTTCGTAAGGTTTTATTTAATAAAAATTTTGTTGTCGTAATCACATGAGCGCATCACTATAAATTATAGGTACGTATGACACATATCAGCTGACAACGAGTACAAATCCGCTTCGGCGAGATATCGAACGGTGGTCATGTAATTTATTCGCGCCCTGTCCCAAGATCATTTAGGAGCTTTTAAAATACGATCATTCATCCAATTAGGGAACGAACAACAAAGCACTTCCTCGTGTTGTTCGCGTTCGCGTGCTCTCATCGAAAAGTGCCCGCGTCGCGCTCTCGCCGGAAGAGTTAGATCCATAAATCGCGTCGCTCGTTGTTACTCTGTCCCGGATGTGCCTATATGGTAATAATGTATCTCGTGGGGAACATCGCGTGTCTGAACGCGACGACATCCGGATCAAGGGTCACCAGCCGAGCGCGTTTAACCGAACTAATGGAGAACCTAATCATTCTCGATGACGCGACGTCTCGACGACTTGTTTCGCGACAAATTGAACTGAATAACAGAATTGGATTGTTGAAATTTTCTGATAGCCCTCATGCAGCTGTACAAACGAATCTCCCCTGTTTTTATTAATTTATGCGCCAATCACGTGTCAAGTAAGTATTTTTTCTTACGACATATCTAATTTTATTAATTTAAACTACAATATAAGAATCTATTCAAGCTGAATAAGCACCGTAATAAAGTTCGTGTTTAATGAAAAGATTTGTATTTCTTAACCGTAACAATGCTTAACGGTAGATTCCTGAAATTATTTAAAGACGAAAATTCTAATACCAAAAGGTTGCCGAGGCTGCAATAGTTTTTGAATTATAAGCATTTGAAATTAACGAATCATACCGCCTCAAGTTTGCGTGTTTAGACGCGATTAGATTTTTCGTTGTACAATATCGTATCTGAAAGTATGATTTGCTAACTTTAAATGCTTATAATTAAAAAAATATAAGCCTCGATATTTTTTGGTATTAGAATTTTCGTCTCAAAATGATCTCAGGTGTTTATCTTCAAACGTTTTTGCGGTCTTCACCTGACACCTTGTATATTGATTCTTTCTATAAGTACTGAATGTAGAAAAAAATAATAGATATACAGATTAACTTCGAACCTGTAACGGTACGTCAGTATTTCCTCCAATGCCATCTCCTCATCGGAACGGGATTAAATAGAAAAAAGAAGATAGATATATGATATACACAAAATCCCCGTTTCTTGATGACATCATCTGGTCGTTTCAATCCTGAACTAGTAGCCGGGTCCAAACGCCACATTATAAATCTACTTGGCACGTATTCCCTCCCGATCCTTATTTACAGCCATAAGTTGGAAATAAGAACGAGTAGTATTGGCCTTCGCTATTATTCCGAGGCACGACGAACAACATTAACTACGGATACTCGCGAGTTCTTTGAGTCCGCCGCGATCAATGCTTTGCCACATTGTCGTCGCCGATGAAGATATTCATGGCCGCGATCGCAGGCTTTGCAACATTATAGGCACTCTGACCATCAATGTAGTCAGAATAACACATAATTCGACCGAAGCAGCGCGAGCGTTCAGTTATGATGCCTGTGTGTCCCGATGTGTGGCGCCGTCCCGTTGATGTTGCCGAACGTAAAAATCCTCTTCCTGAGGTCGTTTACGGGACAGAGACCCCGATTTGTAAAGGTCGTTCAATGCCGTCCGTACCAAGTGGCCCTATATGATTCCTTTCGGATTTCTTTTCGGTATTCCTAAAGTACCCCAAATGATTCATCGGACACATTCTTACCTCCATCCGTTGTAAAATTACAGTCATTCCTACTTTTAACTGTACAATTTGTCATGCATTTTTCAACAATAATCTATATAAATCCAGCTCATCCTTTCGATAATTTTGTCGCTCGTATGTATGTACGTCCAATCCGTTTGATATTTCAGCGATTTAGCAAGCAATAAAGAACATAAGCTTTAAAAGCGAAACTATTCCGCCGAAAGCAAGAGGTAAGTATTTACGAGTGTACTTTATCGAAGAAGCTTCTCGGTTGTTATTGTCGCGTTACGATAGCGAGCAAATTAAAAAAAATGCTCGCACGGTGCTCTTCGGATTAAATTAATACGGTATTATGTTGCGTATCGCTATACTATTTCAAAGTGGATTCGCATCGTTGCATCTCGCACTTACGCGAGAATTTCGAGGTCCGCGAGACGCGAGGCGCGAATCAACCGGAGATCCGGCATCGTAATCTTTCGGCCCAAGAGTGGTTACACCGCGGAATTCCTTGGAGACGGATTTGAGCACAAAGAGATGCTAAAACGAAGAAAATACGACGTGACGCATGTGCGCGCTCTATCCGGCGCGGTCATTGCTGCCATTCGCCCGACGAAATTACACGGGAAATATGTCACATTGTATGCTCATAAAGACCGTTTAATTGCCCGTAAGATCCCTACACGCGCACTCAGCCAAGGGTTATCCATCCGGTTTAAGTGAAGCTCTGCCAAGGTTCACCTTGAGGATGAAGTCAATTCTTTATTCCACTCCCTTCCGAAAAAAAGAAACAAAAATCGAAAAAAGACACTTTGTTGTTACGCATCTCTCACCACTGTTTGATAGGTTTCATGAATAACAGTTCCGTAAATATTATAAGAAACGTAAGAAGCACATGGAGACACAGAGGACTGTCGAAATTTTCATTATATTCGAAAATGTTAGTGTTATCAGAAAAGCGAAGGGATAAAAATGAAATAATATCGCTCTCTTCTTAAAAGTGACAATTAAAAATTTGTAATTTTAAAGTTGATAAATAAGTTAAAGCAAAAATTATCCTATCAATCATCAAAAGCGAAATAACTTTGTAAAAATCGTCATGACTCAAAAAGGGTTTTTTTTTTTAAGCATTGTGTAAAACCAAAATAATTTAAAAATAATGAAAAAATAAAAACTTTGGTAAATGTTAAATTTAACCTATCGCAAACCATTGATACAACAAGCGTCTCGAGATTGATAGACGAGTTAGCGCAAATCGTATAGTTTTCACGAAAAGTACTGTCAACGATCGATCGGAATCGTGAAAGGGAAAATCTTGTATGCGCGAAAGGACAAAAATGCACGAAAAGAAAATGACCACGGAGTCATGTACGTGGTTGTTTGCCAAATCTACTTTCGCCTGCATCGTCCTTGCCGAGGTCTTCCAACTCATCACGACGAGCGGCGTCAACGGCCCAAATATATGACGCAAGGAATAACAGCGGCGAGATAAAGGTACTATAAAGTTCCTCTTGAAAATCTTCATGAGATCGGCTCAGTGCTCGACTCGATTCCCGCGGAAGGAAAAAAAGAGAGAAACGGGGATGGAATTTGGCACGATGTATTCTGAAGGCCCGTCATCAGCAATCCTTAAGTTGACGTTGTTGTCGACTGGAGGAGAGATTCACGCATGTATCAATATCACATTATCATTTCAATTTAAGTGCGATAATAATGATATAAACTTTGATAATGATGTAGACCAGAATTTTTCAACTGATGTGCCATAAAGGTCTTCGAGTGTATCACAAAAATTTTATTGCAGGTAAAAAGAAGCAAAAAATTAAAGAATAAGTAAAAGAGCGAGTAATGCATGAAGTAGAAATAAAACCGGATTAAGATTTCTGCCTTCAACTCTCAAATTGGGATGCCTGTATTAGCAACAAAAAATAAAAGATTTTCTGCAGTAAACTTTGCCGCAAATCTACTAATGTATGATTGATACCGGCATGACTCTTCTTTCAGAGTTCTTTTTGATAGAACGAAATCAAGAACGAAATCAACACAAAGATCGCAAAACGTCGATTCGAATTAAGTGATCGTCGATCGACGGATAATTTTCTTAATCATTCATGTCTGGCAAAAAATAATTATTTTTTAGAATGATTTTTTTTCAAAAAACTTGCCCCTAAACATAGCCCAGGTTAATCTTTAATACTAATCGGTCCAGAGTAAAAAAATATTATTTTAAATTGTGAAAATTACCGAAATTATATTGTGTTTATTTTCATTTTAACCAAAGTATCGTCATTGCAATAAAATCACTTTTAAAGCAAAATAAAAAAATTAAAACTTTAAAAGTATTTATTTTCGAATATAGTGTTGATCAGCATCTGATAAAAGACTGATTGTGAGTGCTGAAGCATGTGCACCTAATAATATTAATAAAGGCGTTTTATATATTTAATGTACCGCGAATTGAAAAACGCAGCCTCAAAAAGCATACTTTCGAAATATAAATATATTCACTAATTTGGATCAATAATGTACTTAACATCGTATAGGTGTTGCAATTGTTGTTCTACTTAATCAGACTTTTTCTTTATAAAAACTCATATCTAACTCATATCAAAACTACTTCATAGATTGCAGTAGACTAGAACCGATAATTGAAGAGAGAGCGGAATTCGCTTTCTGCACGCAGAAATAAGTGAACCCGTCGATTCGCAGGCGCAATTGGAATTGGAAATTCGGTGGCAAGTAAAACGAATACTGTTCGGCTCCGGATTTTTCGGGACTGAAAAGATTCGATCAAGGAACATCGAACCTGTTCACCGGGATTCAACGGAGAATACGGCCGACGCAATCTTCGATCTGCTTCCCAGCGAACGCGAGGATTTACGAGCTAAGGTCGTACACGAGAGCACGAGATGTGGGTGCTCGGCACCATTTTTCTCGACCTTGCCTCGAGGGGTATAAATAACGCGGCGACTGCCAATGAGTTCGCGACGCTACCATTACATGCAATCTCGATTAACGAGAAATGTATACGAATAAACGATATTCTAGTCCGCCAATATTAAAAACGAATTAATCATCAAGTTTCTCTCGACTGGTTCCGTGTGACTGTTAGAAGTTCAGTTGAGGTAAAATTGGAGAAGAACAGTCACACGGAACAGTCGAGGGAAACTTGATGATTGATTCGTTTTTCACATTGGCGGACTAGAATATCGTTTATTCGTATACATTTTTCTAAGCTCAGCTTAGAAATGCACACGGTGTCACCATAAGTATTATTCTATATACGTATGTTTAAACATCCGCATGTTTGTCGAACGATTGAAGCATACCATACCAGAAAACCGGTACGGATAATCTGTTCGTCGACACACACCCCTTCATGAAATTGCACCCTGCAGCTATATATAGAATACGACGAGATAAGCATAATTCTATTAATAGCGCCAGTCCTCGCCCTTCCTACCTTATTTCTTTGCCGACAAATGTTTTACAGCTTTGGGGAGGGAGGGAG
>NW_017305800.1:4500315-4504773 GCF_001594115.1 Trachymyrmex septentrionalis | reverse complement strand
GGGGGGGGGTGGAGGGAGCAAATTTGTGCCGGGCCCTTTACCTGTTTCGCAGGGAGATGAGAATTTTTACGCGCTGTCGTATTTTCTGCAGGATGTTATCCCGGAAAAATTTATGATCGACGATCTGCCTGTGAAACGTTGCATGCAAATGATGTTGGCGATAAGCGCTCTGCGATTAAAGCCTCTTAATGTGAGATTCTTAGTACGTTGGTAAGTTAAATTGTTAGGCCAGAGCTATACGTTAGAATCATCCAGAATTAATGATGCTCCTCCAGTAAGGAAATGTCGTTTAGGTTAATGCAATCCCTCGTGAATTACATTACCGATGGAGCACTTAGCAGTGAGCTATGAAGCTAGTCCGGGAATAATTCGGTATCTTCATGAAAGGGACTATGTATTATCAGATAACTGTTCAACTACTTATATTTATAAACGGAATCGAAAATAAATTACGCTTTCCTGTTTGAAATAATCTCGTTATGGAAAAAAACGCGTGCGAAGGAGCATTTAACTTCATAAACTGTACTTTTAATCAAATATTGATTGGTCATAATATAATGGAGCTCGATCAAATCGCACGACACCGACTATCCATTTCAACAATTCGCAATAATTAATAGATAGTAGATGTCACGCGGATGTTAGTCAGACGTTAATATGTGCATTCGCATAAACAATGTCTCGCAATTGGTATAAGATCACTGTATAGGTGAGACGCGCTGATTATATTTTTTTTTTATAATTAAGTACCAATACGAAAGATTCATTTTAACTAAATTGTTCAACCTTTTCTCATCACAAAACCAATGTGTTTTGAAATTATTCAGGATTTACGTAAATTGCATTTAATAAAATTGCAATAAATTTTTTACAGTGTTTAGAGATCGCAATAAATTCTTTATAGTGATTTAAAGATCCCCATTAACATCGATAATATTAAATTGTTTGTCAATTGAATTTGTGGTGTCATACATAGTACATACATACTCCACACAGTTTAAGATTGTGTTTCTATATCAATAAATAATTAATCGGCGCGCAGTTTGATTGAAAATTATGAAAATTGATACAATACAAATATTATTAGGCATCAAGACCCGCTTTGACCGAATATGACTTCCTTCGTTTATTTGAGTCAAATTATATTCGTTGCGATTTTTATTTTCTCTTTTGTACGGCGTATATAAAAAATATCATGTAAAAATGTGTTTTTCTTAGATTCATAAATCTCTTTTTAATCTTGCAAAGTTTAGAGCTAATTCGAAAACTACCGATTCGTCTGTAGTAAACAAATCGTCCATTAGTATAACGCGGACATTTCCCTTTTGGTGATTTTTATTTCGCAAGGTAGTTCTTCCTGATTGGGATCCTGATATTGGTTCAGTCGGAATCCGATTGGTTGGAACCCGCTGTTATCGAATTGGTTTAATAATATCTGGCGCCACCCAAATTAGCTCGAAATAAGCGCATTGTCTTTCTAATTATCTTGACAATAAAGGTTTTGCACATGCAGGATGAGGCTTCTTCGAGCGGTGACATTAACGGAATACGAGATTGTTTGGATTTCGCCCGGAGTATTAAAAGTGGTCTCTGATGGCTTCTTGAGAAATTTCAGATAAATTCCTTGTTTTTAATGCTAAACGATAAGCGGGGAAATATTAATTTAAATATTATCCCCAAGACTTTTAAAACAATGTAAAAAAAAATAATTAAATTGGCAAAAAAAGAGAAAGAGAATTTATAATGTCATTATTTAATATTATATTATATTATTCTGAAATAATCTACAGCATTAGTTATTTTTTAAAACGAATCATACAATCTTATGAGTGAGAGGGAGAAATTGAGGAGGAAACGTGAAGGGGAGATTATAACGATGTTGGTATTGCGTTGTTGTTTGAATTAATCGTGATGACGAGTTAATTGTGTGACAGGAACTACGTGATGTATCATGATGGTGATCAAGCCGGACTGCCTACAGGGAGAAGCATTCCCTTTGCTTGATAAAAAAAAGTTAACGGAAATTTTCTATTAACTCCGCAGGAAATTGGATAAGAGCGCGTAGAATGTGATTCGTTCTCTACGAGCTAGCCCTCGCAGAATAGCGATACGGTTAAACGTTCGACATTTGTATACAAGAATTGTACTCCTGAATTGTAAAATTAAGAATGTTACAGTTAAGGGATAGCATCGCAAGAGATTGTTCATTGCAACGAATTAGATATGGAAAAAGTAACAATTAATATTAATATGAATATTAATAAAATATGATTAAAAAGCAAGGAAAACAATTATTCTGCGTCTTGATCGAATACTCAAGAATGTAAAAAGACTCGTTAAAGATACATTAACGACGCGATGAATGACTATCACAGAGCGACGTGGGATAATATATCACGAGATCCTTGAGAATCTGACATGTCATTCGTTATTATTGTCCTGTCGGCCAACGATAATTCACACCCGGCTGATGTACTTACGCTACTTGCTGTCCACGATATCAAAATTACTGTCCATGATATCAGAATAAACCCGACTTCTTATCTTTTCCGATTCTGAAACGCGCATAATAACTCATTAATAAAACACGAAATTATTAATAATAATTTTGTAGCTACTGGCTTTTAAGACGGAAAAAAAGGAAAATAAAATAATAAACAGATCGGACAATCCGTTTCTCATTACCAATCTCGATTTTCTGTAACGTCATCGAACGATGGGAAAGATATATGTTATACTGTAATTGATATAGAGGAGTGTTGCTGAATGCGTATTAGTCGCCTAAATCGTACTTCATTAATATTTTATATTTTTACTTAATATAAGCAACATTTAATAATAAAAATACAAAGTAAATAAAAAATATAGATAAAAATTTAATAGGTTACATCTCGTTTTGTGCGCACTAACAATTTAAAAATCACGTTAACAACTAATATTGATTTTTGACTAATTAATAGTCAATCAGTAACTGATAATAATGTAATCATACAATTTTATCCTGAATTTTTATGTTTTCATAAAAGATTTATTGCAAAATATTTCACATTTATTGTACATACATATTTGCAATTGTTATACAGATTAAATATTAAATCAATATTTTTATGAAATCTAAATTGCCAGAAAAGAAAGGCTAAACGAGTCAATGCTAGAGTCAATGCTGTTAAGTGCTGATAATTATTTTTTTATTACTATTGTATTAATTATTAAATATTTGGTTATCCTTTTTTCGATCAATTATTAATAAAATATAAATAATAATAATTTATAATTCTTTTATCAATCTTATATTTTTAATTATTTTAACTCATAAATTTAATACTTTCAAAGACAATGAAATTTAAGAAACCTACAGATACGATACAGATGATTGATTGAACAAATAATACTTTTTACAGCATATTGCAAAAAAGCTTGTAATAATAAATTAATTTATTATTGGTGAAAGATTAAACATATAATAACAGATATCTGAACATCAAGCTACAATTTCCATCTATTTGCGTATATCATATGTTAAATATATCCCCATAAATGAGAAATATAATAAAAAATAACTTAAGTGTTATGCATTTGAAAAGTTTCTCCTACTAAACATTTTTGTCTCTTTAATATTCTCCTTAAACATTCTTCCCTGTTCTAATCACTTTTTTGGAATTTATGATGTGTGGCAAGAAAGATTCACCTCTAGTTCAATGTGCCATCGAAGAGTCTCGTAAAACTACTACAGTTTTTTTCTACTTTTTTTTGTCAAGCTGGGACAATGACACCAAGCAGTTCCAACCAACGCTCTCTATCTGTTACAGTATACCGTTATCGAAGCACTATCGTACTTTAAACGCTACTCTTCGTCACAATACAACGTGAATTCCGCGCTTTATATCCGTTAACGGTATTTCGAGACGCACAGAGCTATCTTTCGGTTGCATTCGTGTATTTCCTCTACTCGTACGGTACCGCGCGATTAGTCGAATCGTTCCCGCGAAACGGGTTCCGTAAGCATTTCTTCGCGAATGCACCTTCTCGGTTAATCGTGATTTAGTTTCATCAGCGAAGCGTGTATCACAGCCTCGCAGTCACCTATGACATTATCATTGTGACTGCAATAATCACATTCTAATGTGATATTGTCATGTATGAATGCAGGGTGGAATATTCACAACATATCATTTATGTAATTTTGGATAGTTTAGTAATTTCTATAATAAACCTTTCACGGGAGATAATTATTTCCCAATATTTATGAAAGAGCCAACATTTTTGTAAAAAAATCTCTTGCATAAATGTACAACAAAATAAATTTTTTTTTAAGTGGAATAAAATAATAATTTAAAAGAGTTTTAACTGCCCGATAAACTTACATTATTTCAGAATTATTATATATTATGTCAAATTTATGCTACAATACATGTAAGACAAAATATTATTATTATATTGTAATTAAAGATTAAAATA
>NW_017305800.1:4488191-4500215 GCF_001594115.1 Trachymyrmex septentrionalis | reverse complement strand
TATTTTAATATTATATATATATTCTGTTAAATATAAATATTAAACATAATTTTTTAAATGATCCAATAATATGAATATACATTTTTAATTACTTAAATTTATTTGAAAATAATTTTATTTAAACACACACATTATTCAAGCTATATTCTTTATGCTTCAATAACCAAGACCGAGGCTGCATACCGGCTCGCGACAATCTTGGCATAAAAGGGTTTCATTTTTGCATGCTGAGAGATTTACAGACCGATCGTCCTGAGATTACTGACTTACTGAAGCTGAACGCTTCAAATTGATCAGAATTTACGTACATTCAATGAATCATTCGTCTTTATCTCTGGACACTAATTCATTGACGCTCGACTCAATTGCACAATGCAAAATAAAGTGATATAAGTATGAAAGAAAAGAGATGTTAAAGCCACTCGATGCTTGAAGAGTATTCAGAATAAACGTTATTGCATCTCAAATTATTTTTTCGTAAACGGCTGCAAAAGTCTTTTTTCATGCTAAGAATATTGACTCAGCTCAAAATAAAAGTTTGATTTACTAAAATATTTTTGTTTATCAGCGACATGTGGTAAATGATGATGCGGTTTAACGTGTCGTTCACCGCTTCTGACTAACATTCAATCGACACAACGGCGCCGCGATATCTCAAGAATGGTGATTTCAATGCATGGATGGTAGTGCACTCTGCGGCGAGGTACTGCGAGATTCTTGAGACACGATTTAGATTTAATTCACATTATTTGTGCTTAATTCAAGAAATGATCGTAAGTAGAAAAATCGTGCCTTTTACTTTTTTGAAAAATCCGCTTTTTTCATTATGAAAATACTGGATTGACTGGTACAACTTCTCGCAAAGAAAACAGATTTTGTGTTAAACTATGTAAATTATGTTCTTCAACTAACTTCTTCAACTTTTTTCTCGATCCCCCACTTCATTTTGAAAAACTACAATACTTTAGTGTACTTTCTCGTATCACGAGATAATACATTTGATTTTGAAATACATCTCGCTACAAAATGAATTTTTCATGAGCTCTGTTTCTTGCGCAAGTTTTAACATTCTACATGCTTCGCCGTGTGTACACTTTTAAATGCTATGCAGGGCGTGAAAACACTGCGCAATATAGCGGAAATGCTCAGGTCGTTTTACCAAGAATGGAATATTTACCGCGACGTCTCATTATTCTAGATTCTACGATGAACCATTTCAGTGGCTGACGCGCAGGTTTTACATCGATTTTCTCTTGATCGCTAGCGATTGCGAGCTGCAGAACGGTGGCGCGCGTTTCTCTGTAAACTTTCAGAAATCCTGACAGAATCTCCCACGATATGCCCGATTGTGTGTACCGTTGCAGCACTTTCAGTGCTTCTCTGAGGCGGCGCCCGAGAGAGGCGAGAGAGATAAATTTTCTGTAATATCATTGGACCGGTTTTGTGGATAGCTTCTCGTAACAATGAGCACGCGTCTCGACTTGAAACTTGGTTGTTCATGCAAAAAGCCTCTTTCTCTTTCGAGTCCTGGATAACATCCTTTATGGAGCGCAGGTCATCTTGCGATCATGATTGCCTCGTATCTTCAATCGAGAAGCATTTCCCACCCAAAACCGTTATGGTCACATATAGTTATTATATATTTTACATATATAATATGTGAACATAACATATAATAAAATATTGATATTAAAATGTATACGAATCTAAATACGTAAAAAAACGTTTATTATAAATATTATCTGTCACATAAAATTAAGAGATATTTAATTCAAACTTGAAACATTCTAAATAAAAAAATATTTTAATTACATTTGATAGGTGGCCTTGACTTTAGATCAGATCTTGTTTTTTACAATCTGATGAAAATAGGCCACTTACAACTCTGAGTAACTTGCGTGTTACCCAGTTTTATTTTATACTATAACACAATGGAAATTTGAAATTTTATAGTGTCAAATTTATCTATTGTTTTAATATAAAATAATAATACATTGAGTATAGGAGCAGTGGCAACTTAATTAGATTAAATTTGACACTATAGATTTAACATTGCAGTGTACTTTGAGTTATATAGTATACATAGATCAGGTCGCATAAAGGTCTTTTGATGTAAACGTAGTCAATCTTACAAACTTTAGCGTCAGCTCCGGGAAGTAAAGAAAAATGTTAATATTTTTCAACAAATATAAAAAGTAGTATTTCAAAGCTCCTAAAAGTTATTCATTTCTTAAGCATTAATTCAATTAGTTCGTAAAAGGAATTATTATTTATAAAAGAAAAATATATATAAGAAATATAACGAGCGAATATACAATTATAGAGAATGAAATCGCTTCTTGCGATCCATACCTTTTGAGTACAATTATAACAGAAAATTTTTAAATATCCCAAGAATCTGAAGAAAATCCGTAGTCAATAAAGAAATCATCACTTGAAAAGCGAAGCACAATGGATTCGTAAAAAACTGTCAATCGGGTGTATGAATCGGGATTGATGATTTATAATAACCCACCGCGCAAACAAGACAGGCGTAGAACATAAATTCTGCAAACAGTACGCCGATCGCTTGGAAGCCTAGCGTTATTCCGCTTGACCGTGACCTTGGGTCGCAATAACCGCGAACGAGTGTCGCGGCGCATGTGGAAAACGGTCTTTCGTCCGTTATGCGAAATCGTAAATTTCTCTGCGTTCTCTGTTGGAGAGGTATGTTTATGTGCCTACCCCCCGCTGGAAAGCTACTTGTATGGTACGCGGGCGTCTCTCGTTTTGAAAACAATTTTTCAAGCGACACTGTGGATTCAAATGGCGTAAATCGGTATTTAAACATCGAGTTCACATCCCCGCCTGTTTTCGTGACTCCCATTCGATGTAAACGTAGGATACACGATCAATTCATCGTGTAACGGCGATTTCGTAACTTAATTATTATATATGCGAATAAATATCGCGCTGTGCAAGCATTAAAAGCGAATCGATCGGATAATTATATATCACTCCCTTCCTTCAAAATTGACACATTTAAAAAATCGTGATTCATTTTTTATTATCATGAATAAATTAGATAAATATTATTATACCAATCGTTAAAAATAAACTAACATATGTAACTTCATAAAAAAAGTTATCAAATCATAACTGAAAAAGAGAGTGATTAAAAAAAAATCGTTACACAATTCAAACAGCCCTGTCATTCGTAATTTTTAAACTGTTCCCCTTTTTTTTAAGTTTGTTGTTGATTTTTGCCGACTGGTATATTAAATTAAACGAAAAATCAAAATATTCGTCACAAACGAAAGTTTTATATATATATATAAATGCAGCTTCAGAATTTTATATTAAAAAAATTTATCCGGATTCTAAAACAATTTTTAGTTTTTCGAATATAGTTTTATAATTTTTTTTTAACCGTTATATTACAAATTCATTTTTTAAACTCCGCTTCAAAGTATTTCAAAAGTATACCTTAATTGTCTATACATTCTCGAAAGCTAGCCATTAAATTCTCCGTTTATAAATAAATTTCTTAACCCGTAATGGGAACACATATTTTTGTTAAAAAAAACAAGCTTCTTGGAATTTACAGAAGTTTTTGTGTTATTAGTTTCACTCACGGGGTAAATCGCTGAGGACATTGCGGTGTACAAATTTGGGGCATTAGATTTGGATTTTATTAGACCATTAGTGGTCAAAATTTGGGCATTACTTGGGCATTATACTAGGCAATAGCAGGCATTGATGTACACAATTTTAATTTACTTCACTTTTTAAGGAACTTTTTATATTCAAAACTGTGAAAAGTAAGATTGTGAAACATAAAATTATTCCAAATCCTTACTATTTAAAAATTACAAAAGTCTTCGGGTTATCAAAACCCAAATATTTCAATTACAGATTAATTAAATCGTTTTTCAAACAATTTCTACATTATATCATATTATGACATATTTTCAATTTCAAACATGAACGCATGTCACGTCCGTCTTCAAATCATGATACAAATTTAGTCAATTGTGCATTTTATGTTTAAACGTTACGAGCACACACATGTGCTCTGAATTATACTTTAGGCATTTATGAATTCCACTTTATCGTACAGGATTTTTCAACGACAGACAGTTACTAAGAAAAATGACAGTTACACGCGGCGTGCGTTCCAGGTACATCGTGAAGTTGTGCGTTCAAAACGCTTCCATACCTTGCAAAAAATATTGGCGCGAACGAACCAGTTGCCAAGAACCGGATTACTTTGCAATCGGCGCGGTCCCGTAAGTAATTGTCATACGTGAATTTTAATTAATTGAATCGTTGAGTGTTGCCTCGAAGTATACTTACTGATTGATAATTAACACTTATGCGAAATATTTCTCGCTTTAAGTTCAACCGTGCGCAACACACGTAATTTGTGATAGGACCTTTAACTCGCCAAGCAAAAAACTAAAAGATCAATACAAGCGACAAGGTAAATGTAAATAATCTTGAGCATGAATAACGAGCTCATAATTCACACGCACACATTACGAGTACATATTGGTTATTAATTCAGTCTTAATTAAATATGCAAAGAAGCTTTGCATTATTATTGCAAAATGCATCCATTTAAAAATTTGATATTGATTAAAAAAATATATTTTAATTTATTTCAAAGAAAATCTATATGAACATGTAAATTTAATGTTCGCTTAGGAGCACAATCGATCTCATAAACAGAAAATTTCACTTAAGCTATCACTTTGATACAGCTTAATATATTATTAATGCCAGTGGGAGACTTTACTAATGCTACTACCTCTTTGGAATTAATTTCAAGAGACATCAGTAGTATCGCTAATTATTTACGGGCTGCTAATGATTATGTGCATGGCGCACAGAAAATTAACATGGTACTTGCATGAATCATGACATGTGTACACATTTGTTCTACAGACGATCTTCACTTTATGTATTCTTACAATGTCATAAAGAAACATGGTCTTTCTTGATCAATTCAATCTATGTCTGTTTTATTAATATGGTTTGAATCGAAAACTATAAAATAGCTTGAGATTTATATAAATCTAATATGTATAAAAAATATGTATATATGCGTTTGTATAAATAATTATTTGTAATATTAACTTTCGATATCTCTTTGCTTATTCATAAATTATCTAATATGACTTACAAATTAGTTAATTATGAGCGACAAACAATTTATTCATTCGTGAGATTTATTTATTTATACAATTTAATTCAAATTTGGCACATTCCGATTGCGATCAATTGACGGATTCATTTTGACGTTTCGCTTGATGTTTGCTTATGTAAATTCTCTCTCTCTCTCTCTCTCTCTCTCTCTCTCTCTCTCTTTCTCTTTCTTGCCTATAAAATGTACAATTCACGAAATTTTTGCGTTGGTCTCATCTTACATCGCATTACGTAAGAAAAAGTGCATGAATCGCTCGCAGGAACCGCGATAAGTTAACATTCCGCGCTTGCATAACGAAAGTAACACTCGCCCGCGACGCCGACGCTTATTGTGTATCTACACGTATCCGCGAGGTATACTCGATGTAAGTATAGCGGGCACGGGCTAGATAACGACGTTATCCTTGACTCCAGCCACGTACACAAGTCGACATGTTGCACGCGCCGTCTGTGAATGCCACTCTGCATATGAAGGTACACGCGTTGAGTTTTCGCGAGAGAGCCCGGTTTGTGTGCCAACCGATATTACTGATCTTATTGCCAATTAAAATAACGGACGTGAAATTATTTCGTAATATACCGTGCGTGATTTTTATCACGATAAATCTCAGTACTTTTTTTTTTACAGGGGCTCGATGAGATCACTTCGCTAGAACACTTCGTATCCATTAATTAACGAAATGTTTTATTGTCCGACCGCAGAGCCTCGTAAAATCGAGATACTTTAAATAGCAGTGGACGTTCGTAACAGACGATGGCGAAGAAACTCTCATCTACCACCGGATCCATCGACTACGCCCTCGTAAGAGCGCGTTATCGACCTCTCGGGGTCCGATCGCTCGTAAAATAGCAATACGGCGGAGGCTTACCAGCAGGAGAAGCACCGTGCTCGTGGCGGCCGCGTCGACCGATATGCCGCACGCCATTTCTCGCGCTCTCGAACGAGGGGGTTGCCCGTTCTCCTCTACCAGACCATCCTGGACGCGTCGTCGGCTCACAGCTTCTCAGGCTCGCGCCACCCGCGGAGGGACGATTCTTCGGAAATCGAAGCCCGATGATCACTTCTCCGCGTCATACAAAGGAGGAAGGGAGAGGGAGAAAAAGGATGAGAATTGCCAATCACGCCCGCCCTTAGATCGACGCCCTGCCCTTCTTCGCGACTCGCGACGACTCCCGACGAGAGAGGACACGCTCGCGCGGAAATTTGCCGATAGCAGCCCGTAATAATCGATTGACGATTTAATGATACGCCAAAGCTACTTCTCTCGGAGGTCCGATCGGAGGTCGGTGATCACGGTTGGTCACATTCGCTCTTGATCGCTACTCCCCGCACGCTGCTGGCCTTTCGCCGCTCTCGGATGCCGATTACCGTCTGATCGCTCACCCGATCGCCGATCTCTCTCGTAACGAGGAGGACGCGAAGGACGCTTTCTTGTCGAGGACAACGCGGATCGTTTCGCGAGCTGGCCCGTGGCTAGTTCGACGCGTCGTCGTGTAAAAGGTGACGATTATACGCGGTCCTAACCGTAGCACAGGGCTCGGGCAACTGACAGCGGGTCAGAGCCGCGGCACACGGCGCCACGCCGCTCTCACAGCTGATCTGAGAGAGCCGATCGCCTCTATCAGCGTCCCCCTCTTCCTTCCTTCGCGAGGGGGCATGCTCTACCCTCTCTCTAACGTGCAATTCTCAATCTCTACGCCACGCCGCGTCGTGCCGTCGGACGCTCCCTCCTAGACCCGGTTCCCGATTAACGTAAGACTTAACTTTAATCTCAGTTTAATTTACTCGTTCTAAGTCTAAGAATTAGAAAAAGATAATTAGTTAAGTTAACCGAGATTAAGTTAATCTTACATTGGTTAGAATCGGGCCCTAGAGACTCTACAATCAGAATCCGGCTACGAGATGACAAGCTTAACTCGTCAGATCGTGATTTTTTGTTAACTTCGGTATTTAAATTAAAATAAGTAGAGTAACATAAGTTAAAATTAATGTGATAGCATGTATAAAAAGAGACAATATGTAGGTATACTTGTTTCTCAGTCTTGTTTGGACAAAATTGTTTTTCGTGACCAGACACTGTTACAGGGTCTTTACTCTTTCCGATTTCACATCCTGATCGACTCTGATCTCGGATTATGTTAATATCTCGTATACCTGGAAACAACGAATTGAGCAAGAGAATATGCATATATTATTGAGAGATTCGAGAGGTTTCCAACAATATATCTTAATAGGATCTTTATCTTTATTAGAGATTAAGAAATGAGTTTTTCCTAGAGCGAGGAATTTTTCGAGTCGCTTCTTTGGCGGGATTCTTAAGTCTGCTATTTCTAAAAATACAAAATAACAGAGACTACGGGCTGCATTAAAAAATATCTTTTTGGGACGTTGAATTCAATCGCTTAATAAGACAAATGTCCCAATGACTAAATTAATAAGAAGATATGATCAGTTCTATATTATTATTGATTGCACTGTTCGGCACGAGCGATAAAAAGTGACCTTTTTCGAGAAATATCATTTTCTAACTTAATGGTTTTTTAAACCGCTGAATACGAATCCGACGTTAAATTTAAATAAACAAAATTGAAAGCTATATTTGATAAACCGTCAATGACCTAATTCACAGCTTTTCTGTAACAGATCCCAAATTTAACTATGAATATTCTATTAACCATAGCCAATAAAAAAATCTTCTTGAGGACTAAAAGTTCTACTATTATCTCTTCTTTTAAATATATGATTTTCTTTTACTGTTATTAACAAATATCTTAATAATTATACGCATATTGTACAATGATTAGGCACACTGAGTTATTGAGATATTTACTTATGCAAACTTAGCAGAATTAATTGCCATCGTGCATATTTCTATCATTTTTTAATCATCCTTTCTATACTAATGCTAATAATTAATTTTTTTCTATGCGACACAAAACTTCAAAATTATCGCTGTCATTATAGAATTAGAAAAAAGTACGATTATTGGTCGAAAAGACGTTTATACTCTTTCGCAATTGAACGTGCGCGAATCCGTCTGTCGTCAGCTCAATCGGAAAAAATGTAATGATAATTAATGGTCGCGGAACAATTCATAAATATTAATGCAAGCCTTCGTACGTTACGCTTACGTCTCGGATTTGCGGATATCTCGCGGTTGGTTTTACGAGCTTGCAAAAAGAACGGCGTATTAAAGCACGTTAATTAGTCGTATAGTACATGCTCGTTACCGTAAACTGAAGGTCACACAAGTAAACCGTCGGTCACATACAGGCGACGTTCTCGCTATAAAACCTCTACATTCTGAAAATACAGTTCACGTGCCCTTAACGACCACATTTCAGCTTTTTATCATTCATTTATGATCCTTTAAATCCTAATTGAATTGTAACTTAAAGCCATAATTAACGAGAATATGTTTAATGCCGAGATTAATAATTTTTGGAAAAAGATGATATAAAATCCCAAAATTACATTACTAAAGAAATATCTTGGAAGGTCATTTTGCAACATATGATAAATTTTACGAAGTATCTCGAAAGATATGTAATTAATAAGCGAATGAGTGAATCAAACGTTCTGTGTTGCTCACAGGAATAACCAATAATTTAACGATTGATTGTAAGATCAATTTCACACAGTCATTTTTGGCACTATAACTTTATTATGTAACTGTAATTTTTTGTTTTTTATATATTTTAAATATATAACGACAGATTATTTGTTAAAATTGATTCGAGGGAAGCGAGGGAAGGGGAGAGAGAAGGAGGGGGGGGGAGGAAGGGAAAGAAAGAAAATCCTACGAGATAATTTCAACTCTAATCCTATGGTTATTACCCATACCCTTTCAAGAGTACATGTATTTCTTTTCGAGGTCGTAAAACTTTTAATCGTTAATTAAAATTTCATATAAAATTATATTAAAAAGGGTTGTCAATAAAAAATTGTGTCCTAGAAATTTTATTTTATTAAATATCTACATTTAAAAAAAACGAAAGAAACATGTATCCTTTTTTTCTCCTCTCATCCTGTTTTTCAAAAATGTACATCCGCGCTCTTTTCTCATGAATCAGATACGATGACCCTGTGACGAGATGGAAAATCAAAAGGTCGAGGATGCGGAACTGGTAGCGGGTTCAACGTAGTAAAATTCCCGAAACGGTCATCCATTCCGGTATTTCTCCGAGCATTACGATAGAGGATGATGACGACGATGACTGGCGGGGAATATAAAGCGCATTTAACGAAATCCTTGTGCAACGGGCGCGGATGAATAACCGACCTTGCGAACGAGCGGGACGACCTTCGCGGTGGCGCGCTCTCACGAAGACAAGGATGTACCCCGCCTTCTTCAGGTTTTTCACGCCGGATACGGATCACGAAATGTCTTCGACGCGGCTCAAGTTACAATCGGGCTTTTGGACCGCGTTTAACTCGATCACGTACGGTGTGAGTGAACGTGGGACGTACGTATCGCGCGCAACGTCGTACGATGATTAACCACGGGCAACTTTATTGGCGCCGTCTCGACGCCTCGCGATTTTATTTTCACTTCAGCTACCGTTTGTTTCTGTGAAAAAAGGAGAAACTTTTTCCGTGAGTGTAAAATTGTGAGTGACTATAAAATGTCATGAAAATTTTCACACCCTAAAAACTTCGTTCAAGATTTAAAGTCATGGCAGGCGCGTTTCCCACCAACGCAGATTAACTTTAATCTCGATTCAACTTACCCTTTGTCTTTTTCTAGTTCTAAAGATTGGGAAAAGACGAAGAGTAAGCTGAAACCAAGATTAAAGTTAATCTACATTGGTGGAAATGGGTATTAGAGATTGAAGTCACTGTTTCCTTGAAGAAAAGTATTGATATATACCGAAGATCGATGCTCTTTTCGTGACGCTGGCATATCTCGCAAAGATCGTTGCGCCGACAGAGAGAGAGAGAGAGAGAGAGAGAGAGAGAGAGAGAGAGAGAGAGAGAGAGAGAGATTGAGGCTGCTTCGGAGATTGTATGCAGCGCTATATGGTATATACCGTACGCGCGGGCCGCTAAATTTTCCCTTTATCTGCATTATTCGCGTGCCTCTGCTCGCGCGGGGCCTTCGCAGGAATCCAAGCGACGGGTCTTATGTGTATATCGGAGGTCAGCCGCGACCTAGGAATATCCATCGCGCGCATTGTTCCCGCGCGAGCGCCGGGCATTGTTTCATGATTTCGCCGGTGAAAGGTCAAGACGGGAGTGCAGGAGGACCGAGGATCCGCATCTCGCGCCCGGTGAAGCAAGAGAAGTTTCTAAGTGACCGGCAAAAATCGCGGTGGCCGAGTGCTTCAGATACCATCGCGCAACACGGTAATATTTTTAACCGCGCCTGCACGATGAATTATCGCAGACGTGTAAATATTCGTACAGCCCGTGTCGTTGTAAAATCAAAATAATCGTCGATTAATTTTATCAGAGGGCGAAAAAAAAAGAAAGCGATTTATGATCGAACAAAAAGGTAAAGCTCAATAATCTTATCGTATGAATAAATATAATAAATACAACAAAAAAGGATAAATATAAAAGTAAAAAGACAATGTGCGAATGCAGGATGAATAGACGACCTTAAGAAATAATTTTATTTAATTGATGTGTGGGAGGGGGGCGAAGAAGAGAGGGTGGATGAAGAATAACAAACATCTCTTCCTGTTTAAACATGCGGCGCGGTATCGTCGAAAAGTTTGAACAAGGGCCGTCAGTCTCGCCTACGGTCCAGTTCCACGTTGTAAAAACTCGTATTTATTCTCGGCGCATTCCTCGCGACCGTGCGGACAATGTAATTGCATTCCGCAGCGACTACAATGTACCTGTGAGTCACTCGGCTCTCTCACGGAGATCGGGAAAAATATTGATCTCCGCGAAAGAGGATTCATTTAGCGACAAAGTCGGGATTTTAATTCTCATGGGATTCGCGTAAACATTGCGTTCGGTTGTGTACGTCAGTTCTATCTATGTTATATACATATTTCTCGGATTTCCTTTGTTGTATTATATACAGTAACAAAAAATAATCGCTTTCGTTGTCGCACACGCAATAAATGTCCTACTAGCTAACACTTAGGAAAATGTAAATTTAATAATAGCTTATTACCTCTTATCTGTAACTGCTACTGAATTCATAATTTATGACTATAAAAAAAGTGTGATTTATAAACTGAGATTTATCTTTTATTTTACGTTAAAAGTGAATGTAATCCTGATATAAAAATAAAATGCGGAGAAACATGTGTGATACTAAATATGGCATAAATAAATGTGAAAAAAGCAAATTTGTCAGATTTGATGTGTATTTTGTGCGACTTTTAAAAATTCTGTCGTTCTTTCTACGTGTTATGTATATCTATGTAAAAAGTACATACGCTTTCGAGGCAATCTATATTGCACATTCGTATTCGCGAGGGATGCATCGAGCAAACAAATCTTCGGCGATAATGCGCGCGAGAAGTCGTAAATCTTGTGGCCGGACAATTTAAATCGCGACTTTATTTTTGTCCAAACGCGACACGGATTATTAAATGAAATCCGCTTTTAATAAGATTTCTTGTTTATGTATGCACGAGATAATATTTAATAAGCCGGTTATTAACGATTGTGTTAATTTATTAGCTATCAAGTTAATGAATATTGAATAATTCTCTTTCGCTCAGATCCTGTTACCTCCAATTAATCATACCGTGAATTATTCGAATTGCGGAATAATTTGGATATCACTGAGTTTTCGTGTCACCAGAAATCTACTTTTCTCTATAGACTGGATTTCATTTATAATATATGTTATATATATATATATATATATATAT